>NC_054409.1:25186526-25476526 GCF_017976425.1 Toxotes jaculatrix | reverse complement strand
TTGAAAACAAAGATTTTATATATTTAGACTCGTTTGTACCGACGGTGCTCGGAATCTCTTCTTCTGTAGTTTTTCAGTTTTTCTTTTTCTCCTACATCAGGAGTCGACCCTGAAGTCCGTACTGAGCGCGCTCTGGAACCTGTCGGCTCACTGTACGGAGAACAAGGCGGATATCTGTGCGGTGGATGGTGCTCTGGCGTTTCTGGTTGGAACTCTCACTCACCGCAGCCACACCAATACGCTTGCCATCATTGAGAGCGGCGGCGGCATCCTGCGCAATGTGTCCAGCCTCATTGCCACCAACGAGGCGCACAGGTAAACGACGAGATAAACAACTTACACACCACGACCCAGAATGCCCACTGCAGACTCACTCTCTCTGCTCCCTCTGTGTCGCCTTACAGGCAGATCCTGCGTGAGCACGGCTGCCTGCCGACGCTGCTGCAGCACCTAAAGTCTCACAGTTTGACCATTGTGTCCAACGCCTGTGGAACACTCTGGAATCTGTCAGCTCGAGATGCCAAAGACCAGGAGGCATTATGGGAGCTGGGCGCTGTGGGCATGCTGCGTAACCTCATCCACTCCCGCCACAAGATGATTGCCATGGGCAGCGCCGCCGCCCTGCGCAACCTGATGGCCAACCGCCCAGCACGCTACAAGGACACCAGCGTGGTTTCACCGGGCGCTGGTGCCCCGTCACTGCACGCCCGCAAACAGAAGGCGTTATTTGAAGAGCTGGACGCACAGCAGCTGTCAGAGACTTTTGACAATATTGACAACTTGAGCCCCAAGGCGGCACACAGGAAGGGGCGGGGCTGTAACGGCGCTGGAGGAGGGAACACAACTCGATCATACGCCAACACGCCGGTGCTGTCGAGCCCGAAGAACGGAGACGGATCAAAGAGGACGGGAGAGGAGGCGACGTACCCTCGCTCAGTGTTCCCGCCCAGTGTCCGAGCGTCCAGCGACAGCCTCAACAGCGTGACGAGTGCCGACGGCTACGGCAACCGTGGCAAGACCAAACCGTCGTCAGAGCCGTTCTACTCATCGGACGAGAGCGGAGCCAACAAGTGCTGCGTTTACAGGAAGTACCCAGCCGACCTGGCTCACAAGATCCGCAGCGCCAACCACATGGCGGATGACGATGGGGCTGAGCTGGACACCCCCATCAACTACAGCCTAAAGTACTCTGACGAACAGCTGAACTCTGGGAGGCAGAGTCCAAATCACCGCGGCGGCATTGAGAGCGACGATGATGATGGACAGGACACCAGGCTGAGAAGGAGGAACGATGGCAGCGAATCGGCAACAAGCAGCAGCCGCATAGCATCTGTCCCACCGCCACACTATGTTGTTGTCACAGCAACATCAAATTATAGTGGTGACGCAACAGGAGAGCAGCCAATTGACTACAGCCTGAAGTACGGCACGGACGCCACCCGCAAACCGCTGTTTAAGTCAGAAGAGACGGCCGCCCCTTCCCTTCCTCCTCCTCCGTCCACTTCTGCTAGTAAACTTCGCCCACCTCCGCCCCCAGCCAATCGGGTTGTGCCAAAAAGCAACCAGGAGTCGACGCAGACGTACTGTGTGGAGGACACGCCCATATGCTTCTCCAGGGGCAGCTCGCTGTCATCACTGTCATCAGAGGAAGAGGAGGAAGATGGTGATGTCATCGGGAGAAAGAGGAGAGGCGGGAGTGTCGTCAGTGGAAGCGGTGGCAACGACTACCCAACACTTCCTGTCAGCGAAAAAGATGCACACGAGCAGCAGCGGCAGCAGAAGGAGGCAGAGAGCCAGACTGCCGCCGCTCCCTCCACACGGGGCCGACGAGGTCACCACCACCACCACACCCACCATCACCATCACCATGTGACATCATCATCTGGGGCCAGGACTCCTAAAAGCCCGCCCGAGCAGCCTTACGCTCAGGAAACGCCGCTGATGTTCAGCCGCTGCACGTCCGTCAGCTCCCTGGACAGCTTCTCCACCTCCTCCATTGCGAGCTCTGTGCGTTCCAGCGAGCCATGCAGCGGTGTGCCAAGCGGCGTGGTCAGCCCCAGCGACCTGCCTGACAGCCCGGGGCAGACCATGCCGCCGAGCCGCACCAAGACGCCACCGCTGCCGCCATCGACACAGAAAACTGAGGAGGAGGAAACGGCCAAAAAGAAAGACGAGGAGGAGAGCAGCGCTGACGTCTTGCTGCACTTCGCCACTGAGAGCACGCCGCATGGCTTCTCCCGAGCCTCCAGTCTGAGTGCGCTCAGTCTGGATGAGCCGTACATCGCAGCAGAGATGAAGAAAAAAAAAGAGGAGGAGGAGGAGGGAGGGAACGCAGAGAGGAAAGAAGAGGAGGCAGCAAAACCAATTCTCGACGAATCAGACGATGACGACGACATCGAGATCCTGGAGGCTTGCATCAACATGGCCATGCCCAAGTCGTCACAGAAGCCAAAGAAACAGCAACAAGCGGCACCGCGGAAACCCAGCCAGCTTCCTGTCTACAAGCTTCTCCCACCTCAAAGCCGCACCCAATCACAGCAGAGGAAAGATGTCCCGCCTCCACCAGAGGAGGTGCCGAGAGTTTACTGTGTGGAGGGAACCCCGCTCAACTTCTCCACCGCCACCTCGCTCAGTGACCTCACCATCGACTCTCCACCCAATGAGGAGGCAGCTGCGGCCATCGCACCTGTGATGGAGCCCACATCCTCCCAGAGGAGGCGAGCTGGACTTCCTGAGGGCGAGAACGGTGAAGACATCCTCGCCGAGTGCATCAGTGCTGCCATGCCCAAAGCCAAACACAGAAAACCAATCAGATCAGCAGCAAACAGCGAGCAGCTCCAAGCCCCGCCCATCCCTCCTCCTCCAGCCCCGCCCCCTCTGAGCTCTCAACAGCAGAAAAAGAAGCCGACATCGCCAGTAAAGCCAATGCCTCAGCGGGCAGCTTACGGCATCACTATGGCAACAGCCACCAAAGCAAAACCAGGGTTTGCCTTTGATTCACCGCGACACTACACGCCCATCGAAGGAACTCCATGCTGCTTCTCACGCAACGACTCATTAAGCTCACTCGACTTTGACGAAGATGACGGTGGTGGAGAGAGGGATGAAGAAGAAAAGAAAAAAGAAGAAGAAGGCAGGAAAAGGAAGCAGCAGACGGCTGCTGTTTTCCCTAGAACCAAAACTGCAACCAATCAGATGGCGACAGACGAGAAGCAGAAGTTTGCCATTGAAGACACGCCCGTCTGCTTCTCCAGAAACTCATCACTGAGCTCGCTGAGCGACATCGACCAGGAGAACAACAACAAGGAGTTCGCTCCGCCTCCGCTTGAGCAACAAGATGGAGGTAAAGCAGGAACAAAGTCTCCTCCTCCTCCTCCTCCTCCTCAGGTGGAGTCAAAACCCCGCCCTTCTGCTGCTAGCGGCTACGCCCCCAAAGCCTTCCATGTAGAGGACACGCCCGTCTGCTTCTCCAGGAACTCGTCGCTCAGTTCACTTAGCATCGACTCTGAGGACGACCTGCTGCAGGAGTGCATCAGCTCCGCCATGCCCAAGAAGAAGAAGAAAGCAGCCACCATCCCTGCTGCCGTTGCCACGCCACTTCCTGTTCCTAAAGCTGACGGTGGAATTCTGGCAGAGGAGGAGCCTTCAGAGGCGCCGAGAAGCCCCGCCTCCCCTGACTCAGAGTCATTTGATTGGAAGGCAATCCAAGAAGGCGCCAACTCCATTGTTAGCAGCCTCAATGCCGCCGCTGCTGCCTCGTCGTTGTCTCGCCAACCATCATCAGACTCAGACTCAGTCCTCTCCCTGAAGTCTGTCGGCTCGCCGTTCCGCCTGCCAACTGCCAATAATAACGCAGAAGAAGAGGTGGAGGAGAAGGAGGAGGTGAAGCGTGGAGCGAGGATCCTGAAGCCAGGAGAGCGCAGCACACTTGAAGCCAAGAAGAAGAAGGAAGAGGAGGAGGAGGAGGACGAGGCGAAGTCAGTGAGAGGTGGAAAGAAGGTTTATAGGAGTCTAATCACAGGTAAACCGAGGGCGGAGCCAGCTGCAAGGGGGCGGAGCAAACCCCGAGCAGCAGCTATGGCCAAAGCTCCTGGTAGCAGCGACGACAGAGGAGGTGGGTCATCTCGAGACTCCACGCCGTCTCGCTCCTCCACAGCAGCCAACCAGAAAGGAGGGAAGCTGTCACAGCTGCCGCGCACTGCGTCTCCAGGAAGCGCATCATTATCATCGGCCTCCAGGCCAGCCAAACAGAGCATGGGGGTAAGGAGCGGCGGCAGCATCCCAAGGAGCGAGTCATCATCGAGAGTCAGCGGCTCCGTGGCGGCAAAGAAGCAGAAGTCGGAGCCTGAGAAGCCGGCACTCGTCCGACAGTCGACCTTCATCAAGGAAGCTCCGAGTCCGACGCTGAAGAGGAAGCTGGAGGAATCCGCCGCTGCAGCTGCCGCTTCAGCGTTAGAGTCGCCGTCCAGTCCTGATACACCGGTACCACCAACGACCAGGAGACATGATGTCAATCGCTCACACTCTGAGAGCCCCTCCCGCCCACAAGAAGTGACATCATCACGGTTCAGCCGCACTGGCACTTGGAAGCGGGAAAATGGTGGCGGTGGAGGTGGAGGGAGCAGTGGGAAACACGCAACATCATTACCACGCGTGGGGACATGGAAACGGACAGGAAGCTCATCCTCAGTGCTGTCGGCATCGTCGGAGTCCAGTGAGAAGGGGCGGAGTGAGGAGGAGGGCGTTGTGAGGTCCAAGGGGACGTGGAGGAAGACAAAGAGCGGGAGCGGCTCATCAGCCGGGCGCAGCTTCACTGACAAATCAGAAGATGTGTGGGTTCGTTTGGAGGACTGTCCCGTGAACAACCCACGCTCCTCCTCTTCCTGTTCAGCACGCTCTCCCACTGCCAATGCCCCGCCTATCATTGACAGCCCCACCCCCTCCAAGATTCCCTCCTCCTCCTCTTCATCCTCTTCTAACCTCAACCTGCGTCGCAGCTGCGAAAGCCTTGATGACAAGCCGCCGCCGCCACCTGAACGCCAGCAACCGCAACCCCAGCAACGCGGCCCTCAGCGCAGCGGTGCCGTGGCAGCTCGTGTTAGCCCTTTCAACTACACGCCAAGCCCCAGGAAGAGCAATGCTGATGTCACCACCACTACCACAGCAACCAGCACGACGTCATCATCAACAACCCCCACGCGACCTTCACTCATCCCCACCCCTGTGACCAAAAAACGGGAGCCAAAGGGTGGAGAGGGTGGCGGCAACAGTGGCGGCAGTGGCGGTGAGCGCGGCTCATACATCGTGACGTCAGTGTGAAGATACAAAATGGAGGAAGCGTAAATACAGAGAGAAAAGTGTTGTTCGTGAACTCAAATGTACAGGAAGTGAGTCTGTATTTATATGCTAGCCCCGCCCCCTCACCTCCCTCCTCTCCCCTCATTGGCTCCTCTCACCTGTCAGTCAGGCTTCTTTATCAAAGAGAGAAAACTTTAAAAAATAACTTTTTATGTTTTTATACCACTAAAATGATGTGTAGCGCTTAGCTCCGCCCCTCTCTGACTGTGTTCCTGCATGGCCCTGCCCCCACCCTAACGACAGTTACCATGGTGACTTAACGATGATGATACGATAATGTTTCTGCTAGCTGTAGCGTCTGAGCTGAATCTGCTCTTTTGGAAGTTTTTTTTGTGGAGTTTGGTTCTGCAAAAACTTTTTTCTCACATTTGTACTGAAACTGAGTCTAAATAATTTGATGCAGTTTGATCTGAGAAGAGTGAGAGAGTTTCAGATTTTTTCCAAATTCTTTTACAATGTGAGAATTTTCTCGCATTCGAAGTTAAAAAGAATCCACGATGTTCAACACGTCCTCCAATCCTGACCAACAGCAGAAATCTGATGATCTGAAGAAAATGTTGGAAATCTGTGATTGTTGTGAGTTACAGACGCAGCTGAAACATTCAGATTTAAATGTTTTTGGATGTAGAGATTTTTTTTTCAGAACCTCACTCTAAACTCTCAAACTGCTTCTGGGACTTTCGCTGCCGACTGAAGTGAAAAGTTTGAATAGATTCTTGAATTTCCTGATGATTTTTGAGGACTATTTGTTTCCTGAGAAATTGTCTGTTGGCTGAAACCTTCCTGCTCTGTGTCGCCTTGGAAACAAATAACACTGTAAAACGTAAGTTATTGCTGTAAAACCTTTTAACTCTGAAGCACATAATATAAAACAAAAGGATTTTTGCCAAAAGTTTCCACAGTTTTATTCATGGCTGCAAGTTGATTTTCACTGTTTTTATGTTGCTGGAGGAAAAAAATGCAAAAACTTTTTGGTGAAATGTTAAACTGAACAATTGTAATGAACAATAAAATTCAACATTTTAGGTGTAAACAGGTTCTGGTTGTTTGTTTTTTTGTTGTTGTTGTTGTGTTTGTACCGAGGCCCCAAACAGACGTGAGCTAACATGTCTGCTCGGGGCCTTCGAGGGACGGACACAGCTCCGACATTATGCTTTTAATGTACTTTCACTCTCCTGGCACAAAGGATCATGGGATAAGTAGAAGTAGGAAAGTCCATTAATAAATTTAGTAAGACTTTTTTCATATTTCATCAGTGTAAACAGACGCACACTGGTGTTCTGTCACTGCACATGACAACGTTCACAAACACCGGCTGCTGTTTGCAAAGGCGATGAGCAAGCGCTTCTCTTTCACCAGCTTTTATTTTGAAAGGTTCTTCCCGTAATTTTATTTTGAACGTCCCACACTAGCTTTCCTACACAGAGAGGATGTAGACATGAATGTTTGAGTGTAACAGCAGAGAAACTGTTTCTTACTGTTTAACCTGGTTCAGTTTCACGTGACGTCGGAATGAAAATAAATATTTTATTTTCATTTTTGCTAAAACAGCAACGTTTGGTTAAAACTGTTGAATCTGATTAGTTATCAGTTTTTCAACCCTGAGTTTTACCTGCAGGCCTTCGCATGTTCATACACTTATTTTGACAGTGCAGACAGGAAGTGAGACTGTGATATGTGATCTCACTTCCTGTCAGTTCCCCGTCCTCCCTCTCTCTCTCGCTTCGGTGATGGACACTCAGAAGGTAAGAATTTGATCGATTGATAATCGATAACATCTGGTCTGTGCTGAGCGCGAGGCACGTAATCAACACTTGAACAAAGAGAGCGATGAGCTAGCTGTTAGCCGTTAGCGCTCTCTCCCATTCAGTCTCTATGTCTCTCGACCTCTACGCTCTCCGGATTTACCCCTAAGACACTCTCTCTCTCTCTCTCTCTCTCTCTCTCTCTCTCTCTCTCTCTCTCTGGTCGAGTCGGTATCAGAGTGAATGTATTGAACAGCAGTTATTGATTATTCTTTCTGCTTCAGTGGTCCAGTGTTTCTGTTCCCTCCTTATTGATAATGAATCAGTCCTTATAAATATCGATGAGGCAGCTGAATGCAGGTGTCATGGTCACATGACCATGACACAGACTGTTGATCTGGTCACCTGTTGAACGTGTTGAAGATGTCCGTGCAGTCGTACTGCCTCGCGGGGGTTCACCTGTGTGTGTGTGTGTGTGTGTGTGTGTGTGTGTGTGTGTGTGTGTGTGTGTGTGTGGAGTGGAGTCTCCTCTGGGAGCGAGGGGAGGCGGGGGTTGTTCCTGGTGGGGGTTCCATCTGCGTCCTTCCTGTTTCCTGTAGCTGGTGACCTTTATCCCCGTCACATGCTCCTGGTGTTGTGTTCCCTGTAGCAGCTCTCCAGTCTCTGGGTGAACGATCTCTTTGCTGTCTTCATGTGTCTTTGGAGCTCGTATCCGTCCACCTTACGTCCCTCTGTGTCTCCTGACTGGAAGGCTGAGCACCGGTCTCTGATCTTGTCTCGTATATCTGCATTAAACCAGGACTTCTGGTTGGGATGTGCACGAATAGTCTGGACAGGGCTGCATGTGGAGGAACAGCAGTCAGTGTAACTGCTCACAGTGTCTGTATACTCATGAATCATGTCTGTGGCCTCAGGGTCAGACTCAGGCTCAGCGTCAGGCTCAGGCTCAGGCTTGCAGTTCTGCCTCTGCATCACTGATCCACATGTTTCCAGTTCTAACAGTGAGCGTCTGTTTGCTGTAGATGGACTGTAGCAGGAAAGTGTGGTCACTTTAAGCAAAGTGTTGCTCGGGGACAGCAGAATAAGCATTTCTAATGTTGCTGTAGCGGGTCAGGTAAACAGGAAGCTTACCTGTGAGCCCACTCAGAGGGTTCCCGTCCATGAAACCACTGGCACCAGTTCTACAGTGATGCTGGGATCAGCTGATTTCAGTTAAATCCCTGAAACAGTTTCCTCTCAAACCAAACTAACAGATGTGTTTGTGTTTGTTTGGTAAACAGGAAGCTCTGCGCAGGATCATCAGCACATTAGCCAATAAAAACGAAGAGCTCCAAAACTTCCTGGAAACAGTTGACAACACACTGACAGGACTGCAGGTCAGAAGCTGATTGGCTTTGGGGGGGGGGGGGGGGGGGGGGGGGGGGTTGATGTAAAAAAAAAAAAAGTATACATATATATATATATATATATTAGGGGTGTGTCCGATTCATAGATTAATCATGACGCGACACTTGACGATTCAGAATCGATTCAGAAATGTTCAAAAATCGATTCTTTTAATCTACATCCATAAATGAAACAGACATTACATGTGCAAGCTAATGCCTTTTTCTTCTTTTATCAGAGGAGTTAGAAAAGAAAAGAGAGATAAATGTGTTTTACTTCAATGAATGATATGTAAAAATATACATTATTTTACAAGTAATTACAGAGTGAGAAAAGAAACATTCTATGTGGGAAAAAAGATTAATCGAGATGCATCGATAATCGGGGAATAATCGAATCGTAGCACTGTGAATCGTAATCGAATCGTGAGGTGACTTAGATGGCACACCCCTAAAATATATATATATATATATATATAATAAAAGCAAACTATGTCCAATCAGGAGCAGTCATGTAAGGTGATGTCAGACCTGGAGGTGGAGCTTGATCAACTAAGCTCCGCCCTACACGAAAGGGTGGCGGAGCTCCGTGACGCAATCACAGAGGAGCAGCACAGGAAGGAGGCGGAGCTTCAGGTGGAGAATTTACAGTTGTAGCTTTTGTCCCGTTTTTTATTTTGCTTCTTTTTTAAGTTTTCTTTGTGCGTCTCTTTCACTCGAGAGCTAAACATCATGTCTTTCTTTGATTTTAAAAACATTTTCTCATTTTTCCGCTGAATTCTCAGTTTTCTTTCTTTATTCTCGTTTCCTCACAAAGGTCTTACAGATATTTGTTTGGCTTGTTTGTGATTTATCAGAAGCAGCTGTCAGAGGGAAAGTTTGCTTTGCTGTCGTGTGAAGAACTTCTCGAGTTCGCAAATCAAACGCTGACTATCAGCAGTGAGGAAGATTTCCTGAAGGTAGGACGGGAACAAACTGACGTAGCGACGCATGAACTCGCTCAGTAAACGTGTAGGTTCAGAACACACACGATAGTTTGATAGTTTCTTGTATCTGTTTCATTTTCAGGCTGCAAAACAAATCAAGGAAAGGTACGTTTACTGTTAAAGAGTATTTAAGTATGAACATGAAATAATGTTTAGTTTATAATTCTATTTGTTTATTAAATGAAATTTTGTCACTTTTAGTTTTTATTTCATTTGATTTTGTTTGTTCTCATCGTTCATTTTAATGTTTGTTTCAATCACGTTTTCTTTTCATTTTCTTTTTGCTGTTTTTCTCTGATGTTGTTCAGCAGCTTCTCATTCACCAGGTCCTGGTGAATTCAATTCAATTCAATTCAATTTTATTTATATAGCGCCTTCCACAATCAAAATTGTCTCAAGCGCTTTACAGAGACCCAGAGTCTGACCCCAGAGCAGCACTTAAGGCAACAGTGGCAAGAAAAACTCCCTTTTAACAGGAAGAAACCTTGAGCAGAACCTGGCTCAGATGGGGGACCCTCCTGCCAATGGCCGGGCTGGGTGAAAGAATAGAATAGAATAGAATAGAAATACTTTATTCATCCCAAGTTGGGAAATTTCACTAGGAGGAAAAGGAGGAAGATAGGACAGCTAGGAATGGAGGAGAGGGGGAGAAGGACGTGAAGCATAATACAGACAATGTGGGTCAGCATTTACATTACAGTTAGTGAACAGTTAATGAGAAGCTGCTCGTGTCCTTGTGGCCTCGTGGCCTCATGTCCTCGTGACCTCGTGGCCTCATGTCCTTGTGGCCTCATGTCCTCGTGGCCTCATGGCCTCATGTCCTCACTCGAGGCGACTGAAGAAGCGCCGAGCGAGTCCAGCTGCCTTCGTGCTGCGACCTGCACTCACTTTGTTCTGTTTCCAACATTTAATCTTATTTTTTCTTTATTTCTGTTTTTATTTCTTCTTATTTCTTCTTTTTTAACTCAAATTTAAACTAACAAGTCAAAAGCAGCTTTATGAAGGAATCCCAGGCTGAAATCATAAACCCGGCCCTCCCTCGGCCTCATAACCCCACCCCCACTAACCCCTAACCCTCCCTCCTCCCGGGCCCCCACCACCTCCTGTTGCCAGGGTAACGATGGCTCCGGCGTTCAGGCTGTCCACTCGTCTAGCAGTTTCGGAGAACATGGCACAGTTCACCGTTGACTTCAGTGCGGAGAGGGCGGGGCTTCAACGACTTCAATTCCTGCCAGGTGAGTCATCATTCACTTTTGGTTCCGTTCTGACCAGAACCTGAGGGCGGGGGATGGGGGGTGGTTCTGTTTGTATTTGATCACTTCCTGTTTGTTGTTTTCTTCATCGTGTTGTTTTTTCTTCTTCATTTTGCCCAAAACACAAACTTTTCTCGAGCGGAGTCACAGTAACAAACCAACAGTTGTTTGTTCCGTTCTGTTTTTTTCTTGAACTTTTTTCAGTTTCTCCTCAAATGTTTTTATCTTTAACAACTTTTTACAGCGTTTTGCCAAAATATACAACAAACACTTGACTCGCGCTTCATGATGTGTAACATGGTTTTCATCAGCAGGTGGAGTTTGCCCAGTTGTCATGGAAACAGTGGATGTGCCATGATTCAAGGTCACAGGAACTTCAAACATCTCTGGTTTCCATGACAACTGGGCAAACTCCACCTACTGATGAAGACAGTGTGAGATAGTTGAAAGCTCCAGAACAATGACAGTGTGTTTTTCACAGTACCCAGAGCTCCAGAGGTCGACGTCTCCAGCTGCACAGTCCGTGACAATAGCATCACCGTCGCCTGGCGACCGGCTGGCGAGGCCGACGGCGTCAGCGGACCGACGGAACGCTACGAACTCGAGTACCGAAAAACGAACTGCGACAGTTTGCTGAGAGCCACAGGAGAGGCATGCTGGGAAAAAATCTCTGATATCACAGAGACTCAGGTCACCATTTCAGGTGAGAGTTCAGAGGTCATCATGAAACGGTGACAGGTGTCAGAGGCAGCGTTACAGTTCAGCCTGAGCGGTGCTGCGTTGTAGCCTGACGGTATCTGACTGAAACAGCTGAGCAGCTGTTGGACGGACTGTGACCACGTGGGTGAGACGTTCATGGTCCCTCAGGACGAACTGAAATAACTCTGCTGGTCACGCTTTCATCTGTCCCGTTATTTATGATCAGAAACCTGAAGAACTGATGATGCTAATTACCAAATGTTAGCATGCTAACATTATACTTGCTAAACACCAACACATTCGTATCATCGTTGTTAGTATGGTGACGTTAGCGTCTGTTTTTCGTGTTTCAGGTCTGAAGTTCGACTCTCGCTTTGTTGTTGTTCGAGTTCGAGCAAAAAACAAAACAGCTGCTGGAGAGTTCTCTGAGCCCGTCGCCGTGGAAACCAGAGGTGACCTAATGAATGAACTGATCTATGAATGGATCAGCGAACACTGTGTGTGAAGGAGTGAAGAGTGAGAGACATAAGGACAGAATGAGAGAGAGAAGAAGAAGACGTGAAACTAAAACAGAATGTTTCTGTCGCTGCAGCGTTTAACTTCGGCTTCGATGCATTGACCGCCCACCCCGAGCTGAAGGTTCACAGCGACACGGTGACCTGGGAGCCTCAGGGGGTCAAAGGTCACGACCCCCGACTCCGAGGAAAAGACAGTAAAAGCTGGTGAGAAATCGTGTTTGAGTTTTAACTGACTCAGCAGAACATAATTCCCCTTTGTGCTGACATCATGCCATCGTGTCACACGTGATGTGAGGGTCATGTACAAAGCTGCCATTTAACACTGAACTCGCTCTGTGGCCATGACACGGGTCACATGTTCCCCCGATCAGCTCCAGCCTTCATCTGTGGGTAGTGACAGTTAGCTTTCAGTTAGCTTTCAGTTAGCTTGCAGTTAGCTTGCATCCATGATGACACTGTACCGAGTCACTTCAGCTTCTGTAACATTACACATTTCTCGTATGTGAATATTTAACAATGTATTTTGCTTCTAACGTCACTTTAACTCTCAGTTATAAATTTACCTCGAATTATGAAAGCTAACTTTGTTAGCAGCTTACCTGACAGAGCCTGGAGCAACAGGTCACAGGTGTGGGTGTGGACAGGGCCCCGCCCCCTTGTCCATATATGGTCACTGCTGGCTTCCAAACATCTCAGCTCTTCTGTTTCTCTGTGGAATATTTTGTTCTCGTGGTTCAAGCTGTGAAATTCGTTTCAGAATCACTTCCTACACAAACCGAGCGACGCGAGACGACAAACTCACTGCACTGAGTCCTGTAGCATTTAGTAACTCAGTGAAATGATTTTATATATAAAACAACAGTATTCATAAAGTAAATATTTATAAGCAAACGAGCCAATAAGAGCAGAGCAGCATCAGTGTTTGTTTCCGTCAAACAATAAAAACTTTTGCTCTTCAGTTTTTTTCTTTGCTGTTTGTGTGATTAACGTTTTTGTCCCTCTTCAGTCTCCGTACTGCGTCCTCTCCGACTCGCTCAGGTAGAAACTGTCATCGCCGACCAGTTGCTTAACAACCGCCGTGTCACCAATCACCTTCTTCATCCACCATCTCTCGTTTCATGCAGCCAATCACATCACAGCTGGCATCACATCAGCATTTATTTTGTAGTTTTTAATGAAATCTTCATGTTTGTATTTTTATAATGTTTCTATTTTTCTGCATCGTTGCTTTGACTCGACCTCATTGGCTGTTTCACTTTGCTGTTTTGTTGTTGTTTGTTTGGAAAGTTCAGTTGTTTCTGACTCTTTAACCTGTAACGTGTTTATTTCATTTTATTTTATTCAACCAGCAGCAGAAGCGCGACACCATCGCCCAATAAGACGACAGGAAGTCGGGCCGGACGCGACAGATTTGCTGGAGAGTCGTACACAGTGCTCGGTACCACTACGCCCAAACTGCTCCTGCCAATCAGTGTCTTTTAAAATATAAACTATAAAAAAATAGGTGTAATAATTTTAATTAAAGGTAATAAATATTATTGTTTTGATGTTTATAAGAATCGTCTGAACAGGAAACGTTTATTTTACAAAAAGACCAGTGCCGTTTCACTGTGGCTTTTATTTTGAAAACACTTGCATCTGATTTAGATTCTACTTTAAACATTTTTATTAGATATTTTTCTTCTTCTTCCTCCCAGGCGATAAGGAAATGACCGCTGGCTGCCACTACTGGGAGCTCCGCCCCCTGGCTGACTGGAAGTCATTCAGTGTGGGCGTGGCCTACCGGGCAAGCCTGGGACGTTTCGACCAGTTAGGGAAGAGCACCGGTTCGTGGTGTCTCCACGCCAGCCAATGGTTACAGAGCTCGCTTTCCGCGAAACACAACAACAGAGCGAAAGCGCTGGATTGGCCGCTGCCGCAACGCATCGGAATCTACTGCAACTACGACAACGGTACGAAGTTCGGTAAATTCACAGGTTTCATTTCCTGTGAGTCTCCTCTAACTTCCTGCACTCGCACGTTTCACTCCAGCTTTTACAGAAACGGCTTCACAGCATCAATGTTTCTCTGTTTCAGGTGATCTGTCGTTTATTGATGTTGATCGACTTCGTCTTCTTCACTCCTTCAAAACAAAGTTCAGCCAGCCACTCGTCCCTGCCTTTACTGTGAGTACCGCAGTCATACTACAGTACACACACACACACACACACACACAGAGGCACACCATTGCGAACATCTGGGGTAATTTAGGGTTCAGTGTCTTGCTCAGGGGCATCAAACCTCCGACCTTCTGATGAGCAGACGAGCTGCAGCTCCTGAGCCTCAGCCGTTCACTCATTCATTTTTCAGCCTGTCACCTGTTGGTCCATATTCTTCTGCTAAAAACTGACGCTTCCGTCACTTTCTGCCACCAGTTAGGCTCCGCCCACAATTACATCATCATTGTTTACAAATGAAAAAAGTTTCAAAGGGTGTAAACATGTAAGAAAAACTTACCGTGTGACCGTAAACACGTGTCCCACTGTTCCTCTGCTGTCCTCTGCTGTCCCGTTTTGTCCTCTGCTGTCCTCTGCTGTCCCGTGCTGTCCTCTGCTGTTTGTAGGTTTGGTGCGGTGGTATCACCATAACAACGGGTCTGCAGGTGCCAGGCTTCATGGGAAAATTCCTCTCCAGCAGTCGGAGCCTGAGTAACCTGTCACAGTAAACCCACTGTTCTTTAATCATCTGTTTTAATGTAGAAATTAAATTATGATAAACTTCTATTTATAATTCTGTGAAATTTATATCGTGCACATAGAAATGATCAATGAACTGTTGGTAAATATTAATTTAACATATAAAACAAACTGTGTCCTAATGTTCAGAAACATTAGTGATTGTTTGGGGTCTTAGTTTGAAAGTTCAGGAGGAAGCGTTGTTGCTTGTTCCTGTTTCGATTTGGGTTTTTTTTGTTTGTTTGGTTTTTTTTTGTCTTGAAGAAAAAAATGTTCTGACACTTTGACCCATGGCGAACTTTTATTTTGAAGGTAAATGTGAACATCAGTTTCAGCGGACGACGAAAATCAAACGTTTATTTTCAGTTTTTGTAAAAGTATAAAAAGCTGAAGTCATTTATTCTGAAAATCCGTTTACAGTGAATGTTTCAGTTTAAATTTTGAAATGTTTCTGATCTGAAATCAGTTTTAATCAAATCGACACAAACGTTTTGATAAAAATAAATCGTATGAACTGGAAATAAAATGTCTCTCTGCTTTTATTCTGAAGTCTCGTCCTCCAGTTTTGGACACCAACATGGTTTAGCCCACTAACCCCCCACCCCACCACCCCACCCCCCACAGGCTGGACACACTCAGCAGGTGGAATCAGCTGGACGGACTCTTACATCATCATCTAATCACCCAATCAGATACCTCTGATTCGTCCACATTTCAGGGTCTGTCCCCTGGTCTGTCCCCTGGTACCTATACGATGTATGTATGTATTATATGTCAGAGGTGAGAGCACAGAGGTGCAGGCAAAACAACAGCTTTTCTGTCAGGTCACTCCAACTCTCCTCCTCCTCTTCTTCTCTCCTCCTCCTCCTCCTCCTTAAATGTCTCCTCCTCTCTCCTCCTCCTCCCTCCTGCAGACTTCGTACAGGCGAAAGGAGGCGAAGGCGGTGGCGAGCAGACAGGAAGCTCCGAGGATCAACCACCAACTGAAGGAAGTGAAGGAGGCGCCCTAAGAAATGAAAAGTAAAAGTTACAATGAACTGAAAACTTTAATTTTTGATTTTACAATTTCACATTTTCTTTCTTTCTATGTACCTGAAAACTAAAACCTGCTGCTCTCAGAGATTTTATATGAAATATTATAGTTATTGATCACAGTGTATTGATTATTGATTGATTCATGTCAGCTCAGACATTTGAACAGCTGCTGCTTGGTTTGAATCATCTGTTCATTAAACGATTCGTTCAGTCTGTGAGAGAACGTTTGAAATTAAATGCAAACATGTCAGTGGACGGTGAGGAAGGAGTCGGCCTGTCCCCTGTCCCCTGACCCCTGACCCCGCAGATGATGAAGTCATTAAGACATTCACTGAACCTACGTAAAGAACGGAGGAAAAATCTCAGCATAGAAAACAAGTTGGAAAGTTAACAGACTTTTAAACTGATCACATCTGTTAATGACGACACACAGATTCAGTCGTCTGCAGCTAGCTGTTAATGCTAAATGCTAATTCCAACAGAGTGACAGGACGTTACCTTGGCGATGCAGTAAAGTCCGAAACAGATGAGGACGATCAGAGACAGAATGTGGATGCAGAGGGGGGGACGAGATTTCTCAGACATGATTGGTCCTTTTAAAATGTCAGCAGCCAATCAGAACGCTCCTCTGAAAACGATTTGAAATGATAAAAACAATTAAACTTAAATCTGAAAAAATCAATTAAGAACAAGTTTAAGAAATATGGAATCTAATTATCTAAAATAACACAAAGAAAATATCTGAATTTTTCAGTTTAACCAAAACTGAAATTGATTAAACGATAAAATGAAAAGTTTTAACTTGTGATCATCTTAGTTTCATTAAAATGCAGAAACAGAAATTTAAAATATGAACAAAATAAAATTACTCACAGATAAACGTCAGAGAGAAAAGCAAAAGTAAAAAGTAAAAAAATGCTGAAAATAATATTTAAAATAAAAAAGTTGACGACAGTGAAGAACAGAGCGAAGTGAAGCCGACATTTATATCTGCAGCTTTAATCCCACACTGTAAAAAATCTAATCTGATTCCATTAGCTGATTAACACAACCCTGTAACCCAACACTGTAAACAGTTCAGTTAAAAACAGTTCAAAATGAAAAGTGAAAAATTATTTAGATTTTATAGAGAAATAAACAATAAACTGAATCTAACGCTGAATTTTACAAAAGAACTTTTAGAGATTTTTATTGTTGCTTTGTTTTCGTCCATTTTCAAAGACTCAGGTGTATTTACCTGTTTAATATTCACTGACAGGTAAATGTTCTGTTAAACTACAACTTTAAATCTTTACTCACAAATAGAATAACACATAAAAACATTCATTCATTCAAACAGAAACTGAGACATTTGTTTTATTGAAAGAAAAGTTTTTAAAGAACGACACGTCTCCTCTTTCTGTCACTTTCATCTTTTTCTGAAAGAAAAGTTTCATTTTAATTAAGTTAATGAGACGAAATGAATGAATGAAAGATGTTTACTCTGCACTGACTCTGGATTTAGAGCTTTCACAATAATCCTCCCTGCACTTTAATTAGACTGAGAGTTTCTGCATGTGACACATTCAACACAGAGAAATATCACCACACTGAAAAACATTTCAATACACACATAAACATATTGATCAGTGACAGACGGAGGTGATCGATGGATAAACATATTGATCAGTGACAGATGGAGGTGATCGATGGATCTGTGACTGACACTGAAAACCTTCAGCTTCTGATGTTTCATCTTTAATATTTGTAGTTTTCATCATTGAAAACACGAAAGATGAAATCAGAGAATCTGATAGAAAAACATCTGTGATCAGTTTATTTCACAGCTCTGATGTTTGGCTCGGTGTCACTTCCTGTCTGGGCTGGGTGCAGCTGTTTCCTGTTTTATTTTGAAATTACTTACGACAGGAAGTAAAATGACAACAGACAGTCTGTTGTCATTTTACTTCCTGTCGTTTTGGGTTTTTTTCTGTTTTTTTGTTTCACCTGTTTCTCATCGTCTTTCCCCTTCTGTCTGTCCTGGTTCTATCTGTCCAGGTTCTGTGTGTCCTGGTTCCGTGTGTCCTGATTCTGTCTGTCCTGGTTCTGTCCTGCGGCTCAGACTCGGCTGTGAAAGTAGAAATAAAATGTGTGAAACTGTTTCTTTGAATTTCAGTTTCATTTTCAGAAAGTGGGACTTTGCTTTAATGTTTACAATTAAAATAATCATCAGAATCTGAAGCAGCACACACACACTATACACTATAGATTGTGTGTGTGTGCGCAGTCATTGTTGCTCACTGTTTCCATGACAACAGTTAATGATGAATGACCTTCACCTGCTCAGAGACGTGAGAAACTTAAACAGCACAGAGACATTTATTTATCAGGCTGGTGTCAAAGCAGCTGAGGACACACTGTCCACTGCTGTCCCAGCTCAGCACACACACACACACCTCAACACGTGCTAACACACACACGCACACACATACGCACACACACACACACTTAATTTATTCCAAACATATAAGTAATAAATACGTCAGATGTTGTTTTGTTGTCTTTGTTGTGAACTTGGATAAATTGTTTTGATGTTTTGTCAATGTTTTTGAAAGATGTCAATAAAGCTTCTTTGAATTAGTGAGAGAGAGAGAGAGAGAGAGAGAGAGAGAGAGAGAGAGAGAGATTCAGTCTGTGTTCAGCTGTGACTAAAACCCTGAGCAGAACTTTACTGAAGAAGAAGAAGCAGAGACAGCAGAGGACACAGAGACAGCAGTGGACACAGAGACAGCAGACATGGCTGAGATGGAGGACCTGTGCAGCGGTCTGGATCGTCTCTGGGTGAGTTTCCTGTTTGAAAACTGGTTTGATAACAAACTGAATGAAGCAGACTTAAAAAGTTTTCGAGCAGTGAACTGACCCCGCCGCTCTGACGCCGCCGCTCTGACGCTGCCGCTTTGACCCTGCTCTGACGCCACCGCTCTAACCCCGCTCTGACCCCGCCACTCTGACGACGCCGCTCTGACCCCGCCACTCTGACACCGCCGCTCTGACCCCGCCACTCTGACACCGCCGCTCTGACCCCGCCACTCTGATATTAGAGATGCTGTCTCCTGGGACGCCCGGGAAGCTGATCAGGGGCCCGTGGTCACAGAGGGAGGGGAGGGGCGTGTCCCCTTCACCACCACCATATCCATTGTTCTTGGTGGAGGGATCAAACCAGTGACCCTCCGACCTCTGACCTCCAGCCTCCTTCTCTGTAACATCATCATCAGTCTTTACCTGTTTTGTGGTTTCAGGACTGGAACCTCACCTGGTACACCCCCAGACCAGACCTGACCCAGTGTTTCCAGCACACTGTACTGGTGTGGTCCCCATGTGTTTACCTGTGGACCTGTTCTCCGTTTTACCTGCTCTACCTGCAGCTCCGCCACCACCGAGGCGTCATCCCTCTGTCCAAACTCTGCTGCTGCAAGACGGTACGGAGACCCTGACGAGGTCAACGTCTGGTCTGGGATCTGGGTTTAGAGGTCGGGGGTTCGCCGCCAGGGTCCAGGTCAGATCTGTCCCACATCTCTGTCTCTGTCTCTGTTGCAGCTCCTCGGTCTCACGCTGGCGTCCTTTGGTCTTCTGGAGATGTTTTACTTTGTGGTGAAGAAGAACGAGGAGATCCAGAAGCACCTGCTGATCCTTCTGGGTCCGCTGGTCCGGAGCCTCACTCTGGTACATCAGCTCAATTCAATTCAACTTTATTTATACACTGAATCATAACACAGGCTACCTCCAGAGGGGAGGAGGAGACGTGGGGGGGTGGGGTGTGGGAGGGGGCTGGGGGGGGGGGGGGCTTGGGGCAGTTCAGGTTTCAGGATTAAAAGTAACAACAACATGATCAGTAACAGGACTAATAACAAACGGCGTCACATGCTGTCAAACAGAGACGCAGGAAAAGTCTCCGAGTGTCGCACACACGGGGCCGCCATCTTGGGCAGAGACAGAGAGAGACAGCAGAGGAGAAGAAAGGAGAGAAAGAATAGAATGACAGGAAAGAGAAGAAGCTGAGTCAATAACATGTATGAATGAGAGCAGACAGAGAGAGAGAGGAGCCCAGTGCATCATGGGAAGTCCCCCGGCAGCCTGAGCCTATAGCAGCTTAGCTAGTAGATGACCACATGCTACACAGACACTGGTTCCCACGGCAACCGCTCAGATCCACCACACCTGATCTGTTCCTCACATGCTCCTCCTCCTCTCTTCCTCCTCTCTCCTCCTCTTTCTCTCCTCCTCTCCTCCTCCTCTCTCTTCCTCCTCTCTCCTCCTCCTCCTCCTCAGGTCCTGGCTGTTGTTATAATGCAGGTAGAGAGGATGAAGGGCACTCGTTCATCCGTCCTCCTCTTCTTCTTCTGGATTCTTATGGTTTTGTGCTCCGTTGTTCCTCTGAAGGTCGGCATGGAGCAGATAATTGATCAGGTATCAGTGATTTATCATGAATAAACATGTATTATCTGCTCTCTGGTTCAGAGACCAGTGAGGGTCAGAAGGACGTGAGACCAGCTGAGACAGTTTTCAGCTGTGGATCCTGAACCAGGTTCAACATATCCAGGATTTGTTTACATTATCTGGTTTCTCTGAGCCGAACCGTCGGTCCTGGATCCACCTGATCACCTGGATCAGGAAGCAGGTTCTCACCTGGTTCAGTTCTCTCTGGGTTTACCTGCTCTGAGCTCGGTCATGTGACAGACGCTGAGCGTTATTTGAACTTTTTGGCTGTGGGGTCAGTGCCTTGAGTCGATCTGTCCGTGTCCACCAGGCATCCTGAGCGAGTTTCCTGTTTGATGTGCCATCAGTCGCATCCCGCTCTGTCTCTGTCTGTCCATCAGCTCTAACCATCTGTGTCTTTTTGTGTCTGTGTGATGATTTCAGGTGTAAACGTGAGACGATCGTCTCCGTCAGGTTCTTCTCTCTCTCCGCTGCAGTATTTCACAGCTCAGTCTAACTTTCTTCCCTCCTGACGTGTGAACACGCATGTTCATCATTTCTTGGAAAACAGTTTGTGTGTAGCTGCTAATGAAACAGACGGAAAACAAACGAACGAGTTTCTGAGAAACGATACTGAAGTTATGAAAAAGTTTGTGAGTTAATAAGAAGCTGTGAACTTTAAAAGAATCGTGGCTTCAGCGTTTGCTGCGTCCACCGTCCACAGGTGTCCACGTCACTAAATGTAAGACAGATGTGCTGACGCCTGCAGCTGTTCGCTGGTTCTGAGGACGTGAACATCATCACCGTCGCTTGTGAAGTGAAGTCGTTCTGCACAGAATAAAACGATCATCGAACGTCATGAAGCAGCTGCAACAGGAAAACTGAATCATTTACGTGATTTAAGTTTGTTGTCATTCAAACTTTTTGACGTTTGATGTTTATTTGTTTTGTTTTTTCTTTGTGATTTCCTCACATTAAATTTTTTCTTTGAAATTTAGAAATTTTTCATCTCCATAACAACCAAACAAAGTGACCTCTGACCTCTGCTGTCTGCTGTCTTAGGGTTTTTCGTCAGACCCCGCCCCTTTCATGGCGTCCTTCATCTGTTTTTCCCTCCAGTTCTTTGAACTTGTCCTCAGCTGCTTCTCGGACCGCCGTCCACTCTCTGACAGACGCGTCTACACTCAGGTAAGAAAAATGTCTTGGTCCAGTTCGAGTCTCCGGTTCGTTGAAGTCTTGTTAAATCTGACGCTAACTGAAACAAACTGTCTTCTCTTGTTAGAACCGATGTCCAGAGGAAGACGCCTCATTTCTTTCCAAATTTTTCTTTTTCTGGTTCAGCAGGTACGAACTTCCCGAATCAAATCACGAAAAAGCCGCAGCGATCTCACTATTAACACTGAGTACTAGTGTCTTTGTATCCATGACAACAGCAGAATTGTTTAACCTTTAACCTGCTGAGACAAACTGCTCATCTGAAGGTAGAAGACCCACGTCACAGTGGATAGAGACAGACCCTAACAGGCTTTTATTCTGAAGGTCCAGTTCAGTTTTTATGAATAATTATCACAAAGTCAGAATCGACTTGAGCGAGTCTGTAACTCTGAGATGAGCGACGAGAGAATCAGGTGTGGAGGCCTCCGCTGCACCACAGCACGTTAAACACAAACACGTCGTTACACTGATTGTTCCTACAGACGTCGTCGTTAATGAAATGTGCTGTCCTTCTTTTGTCTTCCTGTCAGTTTGGTAGTGCGGGGTTACCGACGCCCCCTGCAGGCCGCAGATCTGTGGGCTCTGCGGGATCAGGACTCATCGATCCGGATTATGACGGACTTGGAGAAGTTTTGGACTCAGAACCATGGACAGCTGCAGTACGACTCTACATCTGTTTGTGTTGTGAAAGTTTGATGTAAACAGGTGAAGTAAACAGGTGATGTCACAGTGAGGTCACAGTGATGTCAGACTGCTGTAGGACTTTGCTGCATTGTGGACGGGGCGCCCCTGCGACCTGGGCCCGGACCCAGATACGCAGCAGATGATGACATGAACATTCTGGATTGTTCCGTCTGTTCGCCCTGAGGATGGAACACAATTAGAAAACACAAACAAAACAGTCATTTCTTTAGTAATTGCTAGAAAATATGGAGTACAGGTGAGCACAGGCCCCGCCCACATTTTCCATGTCTGCGTTTCGATGTTCTGCAGAGAGGAGCCTGCAGATTCTGGACCATCCCGGTCCTGGTCACGGTTCCGACCCTGGGCCCGATCGAGAGGTTCTGCTGGACCAACAGAGGAAATTCCCCTGCTGAAGAAGAACAGGAAGGGGCGGGGCTACGACCTCTTCCTCATACGCGCTCTGGGGCAGAGCTTTGGGCCATACTTCCTGTGTGGGACACTGTGTCTCCTCCTCCACGATGCCTTCATGTTTGCCGTGCCACAGGTTCTCAGGTGAGTCAGAGAGGTCAGAGGTCAGGCTTGTTTCATCAGGTGTGAATAACAGGTGTGTTATGTTTGAACAGGTACATCGGCATCAGGACGTTTGCAGTCTGAGGATCATGTGTTTACATCAGTTATTGTTTGTTATATGTTGTTGTCGTTCTCTTGTGTTGTTTTTAGTGTATTGTTTGTTCATTGTTTGTAGTTTATGATTAATTGTTTACAGTTTAAACCAAACACAGCATGACCAAACATAAACAATGTTGTTGTTGTTGTTTGTAGTTGATGTTGTTTGTACATCGCTTGTGTGCAGTGAGCTGCTGAGCTTCATGCGGGACAAAGACGCAGAGACATGGAAGGGTTTCCTGTTCGCCTCGCTGCTTTTCCTGCTGTCCTGTCTCCAGTCTGTCCTCCATCATCAGTACATGTTCCACTGCTTCACTGTGGGAATGAGACTGAAGACAGCCGTCACTGGCCTCATCTACAGGAAGGTAACAACACAGACAGCTAACAGAGAGACAGGCAGGGACGGTTTGTCCAGAAAGTGATGGACAGCTGTTTCAGAAGTTTCTCTGTTTGAATCCTCAGAGTCTGGTGGCGAGCAGCGCGTCGTCACGGCGACGCTTCACTGTGGGAGAAACTGTAAATCTGGTCTCAGCCGATGCTCAGAAGCTGATGGACTTCGTGGTTTATTTCAACAGCGTGTGGATCGCGCCCATCGAGATCGTACTCTGCTTCTACTTCCTGTGGCGGGTAAAAACATCTGACGTCATGCTTATATCATACGTGGATCTGATGTACATCACAGACAAACGTCATGTGGCCTGAAAGTGGCCTTTACTGATGATGAGCCTCACACTCCATCTCTATGCTGGCACTTCACTAATTCTCTCTGGTCTCACTGGTTTTACTGGTTCAGTGGCGTCTTTGTCTTTTGATTGACAGAATCTGTCACTCGTGATTGGTGATACTGTTACTGGTTCTTTGAACAACGTTTGTCTGTGATTGGTTGATTGAGTCAGTGATCGGTGTAAACCTCAGTGATCAGCTGATTAATTGACGCCCTCTCTCTGTGCCGTTTGATTGGCAGCTCCTCGGACCGTCCGCTCTCGCTGGCGTCGCTGCCGTGCTTCTGATCTTCCCTCTGAACGGACTCATCGCTAAAATAAGAAGCAAACTCCAGGTGAGAAAACTTTGCCCACTGGTTGAAATCTGATGGTCGTCCTGTGTAACCTGCTGCCGGTGTTTCTCAGGAGGTTCAGATGAAGTTCATGGACGCTCGCATCAAACTCATGAATGAGATTCTGAGCGGAGTGAAAATCCTGAAGTTTTACGCCTGGGAAGAAGCTTTCGTGCGACAAGTGGGCGTCCTGAGAGACGGAGAACTGAACGCCCTGAAGAAATCTCAGATCCTTTACTCCGTCTCTCTGGCTTCATTCAACTCCTCCTCCTTCCTGGTGAGTCTCACACCTGCCCGACCAGGTGAACTCATTCTGACGTCATAGCTTCTGAGGGGTCAGCTCAGTGTTTGTTGTGTTTCCTGATAATTTTGTTGTTTCGTTGTTTCCTCTCTGATGAACTCGTCAGAATCAGCTGCCTGATGTTTGCTGTTCTCAGATCGCTTTGTCAGTGTTTGGAGTCTACGTGTCGATCGATGAGCAAAATGTTCTGGACGCTCAGAAAATCTTTGTTTCTGTTGCTCTCATCAACATCCTGAAAACTCCACTGAGTCAGCTTCCCTTCGCCATGAACACCACCATGCAGGTAAGTCCAAGCCAATCAGAGACACTGGAGTGTCAGCATCACCACCAACATCCCAACACGGAACGTTACACCACACAGCGTCCAGGACACATCTGTCACGTAACATGCGTCACGCAGCGTCCAGGATTCCAAGTCAAAGAAAACCAGAGTCACAGAGTGAACATACAGATGTTCAGTGGTTTACAGACGATGATCAAACTGTTTTGAAATGTTTTTGGTCTTAAATCCTTTTCGTCTAATCTGGAGGTTTTCAAATACTTTAAACAAAAATACGACAGGAAAATGTAATTTATTTAAAAAGCAACACAACAGGATCAAAGTTTGCTTTAAAGTGTAAACAGTGAGTGAACTTATAATTCACATCAGTTCAGCTGGGATTATAAATTATTACATGAAGTGAAAACACGTTACAGAGAAATAACGATGGAGAAAAAGCAACAGCTCCATCACGAGTCGGTGACGTGGTGGATGGTGGATTCAGAATGTGTAAGAACGTCACAGCGAAGCAGCTGAGCAGCCACTGGTTGTTTGTATGATTGACAGCAGGACATCTACGTCACCTTGTGGTTTTCCCACAGTTCACTCTGACTGCTGGTCCCATTAAAGACACAGCTTCTCTTCTGTCAGACAGTCCTGCTCAGGATGGACAACAAAATGAGACAAAAACACTTTGACATGAAAAGTAAAAAAAAAAAAATACAAAATATGACAAACAGGCATGAAACATACAGGAATCATGTGTGTTCAGGTTCCTTCACTTCATCCACATGTTGCTATGGTTACAGTTCCATCGAGACAGAGCCACAGTGTGACGACGTTAAAAGCCTGTTTGTGGACAGACCTGCTCAGATACCTTCAGCAGATGCTGAGGCCGAGCTTCACGGCAGATGCCTGCTGCGACAGCAGGCTGCGCTTTAGTTCCTGGAACTGTTGTTGCTTTTCTTGGTGGCTAAGCTAAGTTAGCATACTTAGCTCTGGGTTTGGTATAATTATATTCCTTGGGAACGTTCACTGCCTCGTAGCAAATAAGAATCTCGGCTTGTGTTAAACACGAACATTTGCTTTCCCATCTCAGATTGAATTTTCTTCCCTCTGCATCAACTTTTCTTAAGACACTACCATCTAGTGGTTAGACAACATTATTGCACAGGTAACAAAACTGAGATGCATTGTGGGACATGTAGTTTATACACACTGTATGTCTGTGAAGCAGTTTAAATTTGTATTTTAAGAAAATCACTTTGCACTTTGCAAGCTGTCGCTGTCATGAAAGGAAATGTGAGGCCGGATTTGACACGTGTGGTTTAGAGGAAGAATCCGATCCTGGTCTTGAGTTTGACATCTCCCCTCGGCTGCTGTGTGTGGTACGCTCATTACGCCTCAGTCACCAGGGTTTCACCTGACGAGGACAGGTGAATGTCCCACAGGTGGACTCAGACTCAGGGAGACTGAGGTTATTTTGGTCAGAGATGTTTGCGTGTGACTGTACATGAACACGCTGCGTGACGTGACCGTGTCTCTGCTCTAATGTTTCTGTGATGAATCTGTTCTGGCATCAGGCCTCTGTCGCACTCAGACGTCTCACCAGCTTCATGTGTCAGGATGAACTGAAGCCTGACAACGTGGAGAGACTCCCTCACAGCACAGGTATGACATGTCACACACACCTGTACGACTCACGATGATGGGTAAGTTTCACCTGTGCACCGGCACTGAAGCGGCCGGCCTAGCTTAGCACAAAGACTGGAAGTAGGGGGGAATGTTAGCATAGCTCTGAAGTGAAAGAGATTTCTCTTTTTTCTTTATTATAAAAACAGTTTTTAATGTTTTTGAGATTTAAAATCGAAATGAACTTTCATTTATTTTGGTGTTTTATCTAGTTATTGTTTTTGTTTTTTTCAGTAAAAGAAATTTGTTGATTCATAAATGTATTGACCTGACCTGATGTCTGAACATCCACTAAGCAGACTGTAAGACTAGAATAGATCAGTGGAACCTGACCCCCGACCCCTGACCCCTGACCCTCAAACAAGTCCAGTCGTCTTCATATAGAACAAAAATCATGTGGCTGGTTTAGAATCTTTATAGACACATGTAGAACCATGTGGAACCTTGTTTAATCACGTAGAACAAAGTCGGGCCATGTGCTGGAAACAGAAACATCATAACTGTGTAACATAACATAATCATGTGATGTTGTTCGTGTTGTGGAACCTTGTCTTATAACCGCGTCCCCCCCACACTCTGTCCCCAGATGGAGACGGTGTTGTGATTGAGGACGGGTTCTTCTCCTGGTCTCGTGAGGGTTCTCCGTGTTTGCAAAGGATCAACATGAAGGTGAAGACGGGTTCTCTGGTGGCTGTGGTCGGCCATGTTGGCTCAGGGAAGTCATCGCTCCTGTCGGCCATGTTGGGAGAGATGGAGAGGAGGCGTGGCTTCATCTCCATCAAGGTGATGACAAACAAAGTTTATT
This sequence comes from Toxotes jaculatrix, assembly GCF_017976425.1. NCBI lineage: Eukaryota > Metazoa > Chordata > Actinopteri > Toxotidae > Toxotes > Toxotes jaculatrix. The sequence goes on along the minus strand of NC_054409.1, from coordinate 25,449,702 downwards.
ATTATTGTTTCTAAGCTTAAACCTTGGTGTTTGTATTTATGACACTATTTTCATAACTGGTCACGTTTTGACTGCGATGCGTCTGAAAGGAGCTCGGACAGAAGGAGGACCGCTACTGAGCATGTGTATTAGCTTCTGCTTCTGGCAATGACTCAGCAACTTTTAATGAACAGATGTCATCCTGGAGTGTGATGCAGTTTTTAATGTCTCTGCTCCATGACTCGTCACATGGAACGTTTTATTTCAAAGCCTGTGATGAAACATTCGAAACTCAGAAACCGTTTCCTGTGACATCACACCAAACTGTCAGAGACAACACGGCGCTGAACTGTTTCCATGGTTTCCAATAATCCTTTACTCTGCACATCATCTTTTTCATAGTGTGTCATTTGTGTGTGTGTGTGTACATACACAGGGCTCAGTGGGCTACGTCCCCCAGCAGGCCTGGGTGCAGAATGCGTCTCTGAAGGACAACATTGTGTTTGGTGCAGAGAGGACGGAGAGCTGGTATCATCGTGTGCTGGAGGCCTGTGCTCTGCTGCCGGACCTGGAGCTGCTGCCCGCCCGAGACAGCACCGAGATTGGGGAGAAGGTACCAACCTCCCACCCCACCCATTAAGGGTTGGGTCTGTGTACAGGGCCGTCTCAACAGGAACCTGACCCCCCTGGGGGGCCTGTCTATGGGGATGCTTGTTGTAAAACATGGACCCTCTGCCTGTCTGCCTGTCTTTCTGTCTGCCTGTCTGCCTGTCTTCCTGTCTTTCTTTCTGTCTTTCTTTCTGTCTGTCTGCCTGTCTGTCTTCCTGTCTGTCTTTCTGTCTGCCTGTCTTCCTGTCTGTCTGTCTTTCTGTCTGCCTGCCTGTCTTTCTGCCTGTCTTTCTGCCTGTCTTCCTGCCGGTCTGTCTGTCTGCCTGTCTGTCTGTCTGTCTGTTACTTTACCTGTTGCTGTATTTCCTGCTGCAGGGTCTGAACCTGTCTGTCTGTCTGTCTGTCTGTCTTCCTGTCTGTCTGTCTGTCTGTCTGTTACAGGGCCTGAACTTGTCTGGAGGTCAGAGGCAGAGGCTCAGTTTGGCTCGAGCTGTTTACAGGAAGTCAGATGTTTACTTGTTGGACGACCCGCTATCAGCTGTTGACTCGCATGTGGGACAACATATTTTTGATCGAGTCATTGGACCCAGAGGACTACTCAAGGACAAGGTGAGGCCACCATGTTGTCCATGTGTAGTGACGAGGGGAGGTCCTTGGCGATGTGCACACTGAGGACTGCTGCTCACCCTCTCGTGATGAATCCATCCGTCCTGTGTGTTAACGTGTTAACACTCACAGGCAGCGATCTGAAAAGTGTGCGACCTTCTGAACCCTAGGATCATGACTGTCTTCTTCTATGGTCCCTAAACGTACAGGAGATACCTGGTCCAGATGCATCTGTTCAGTTTGGACCAGTCCCGTCTGAAGCCTGTGACGTGTTGTTGCTGTTATTAAACCTTGTGTTGTGGTCTTTTCTTTCAGACCCGTGTGCTGGTGACTCATGGCCTCAGCGTCCTGTCTGAAGCAGACGTGGTCGTGGTGATGGAGGATGGTCAGATTTCTGAGATGGGCTCCTACATGGAGCTGATGGACAGAGAGGGAGCCTTCGCCAAATTAATTCAAACCTTCGGTGGAAACCATGGCAGAGAGAGCAGCACCGTCCGAGACAAGAGTGAGACACGAGTCCAACAGTGGGATCAAACCAGTAACCAGTAACCAGTAACCAAACTAACCTGAGAACTAAACCTCAGAAACCAAACAGTGAATCATCTGTGAGATTTTTAAAGCTGAGTCACAAACATCATGGATTCTAACGTCAGCAGGTTCAGAATCATGTGAAGAAGCTCGGAACAGTCGGACTGTTGGTGTGAAAATCACAGGTTTACCTGTATCATGTTTATCTGTGTGTGTGTGTGTGTGTGTGTGTGTGTGTGTGTGTGTGTGTGTGTGTGTGTGTGTGTGTGTGTGTGTGTGTGTGTGTGCAGGTAACAGGAAGTCGGTGTCTCGCCTCAGTGTGACTGATTTCTCCATCGATCTCTCTCAGGAACAGCTGATCAGGTAAAGAGAGAGACAGAGCTGCACATCATGTCCCTCATAGTCTGGACTTGTCCTTCATAGCCATTACTCATAGGAAGGTGGCAGGGGACAGACATGAAGCTGTCATATTGTCCTATAATCACATGACAAAAATAACCAGTGAACATCCAAACCTGTAACAGCTGAAGCATCAGTCGCCTTCTGTCACGTGTTCGACAGCTGAGGACGGAAACGTCACAAAGACTCTTGAGATGAAGCGTCCTGTCGTCCTGTCTGTCTTGTTTGTCTGTGTCTTTCCCCCGTATGAACCTTCACATCATGTCTCTGTCTCTGTGTCTCTCTGTGTCTCTGTGTCTCTCTCTGTGTCTCTGTGTCTCTCGCTGTGTCTCTCTCTCTGTCTCTGTGTCTCTGTCTGTCTCTCTCTGTCTCTGTGTCTCTGTCTCTGTGTCCTCCAGCTGTGATCTGAGCAGTGCCAGTGTTCAGGTGACGGAGGCCGACCCTGACCCGGATTTCTCTGACGATGCTGGTAAACTGACGGAGGCCGACCGGGTTCGTACGGGGAAGGTGAGGGTTCCTTCTCATCGTCATCGCGACGTCCAATGTTTGTCTTTGTGTCATTGACGGAGGATTTCTTCAGAGCGGCGACAGGAACAGACTCACTGAGCGGAGTGCATTAACGCAGCTCTTGTGTCGTCAGGTGAAGCTGCAGACGTACAGAGAGTACTTCAACACCGTCGGCCTGACCTTCATCACCACCATCATCTTCCTCTGCGCCTTCCAGCAGGCTTCCTCTCTGGCCTACAACTATTGGCTGAGCCTCTGGGCCGACGAGGCGGCGTCCAACAGCACTGAGACCAAACATGAGCTGAGGCTGAGCGTGTTCGCTGCACTGGGCCTCACCCAGGGTGAGTTGGGGAGGGGGGGGGGGGGGGGGGGGGGGGAGAGAAAGAAGGAGGAAGGGAGGGAGAGAGAGGGAGAGGAGAGGGAGGGAGGGAGAGGAGGGGGAGGGAGGGAGGGAGAGGAGGGGGAAGGAGGGAGGGAGGGGGAGGGGGAAGGAGGGAGGGAGGCAGATGAGTGTGTCCTATCAGCACTTGTTGCCATGACTATTCGTTGACACGTCTCTGATCCTCCGACGTTGGAGTGTTTACGTTACAACATCCAAAATAACGAAACTGTCCTGTTTCCCTGGTGACGTCATCATGTCTTTCAGGGATGGCGATGTTTGGGACGACGCTCGCCATCGCTCTGGGCGGGATCGTGGCGTCGCGTCACCTTCACGCCGACCTCCTCCGCAGCGTGCTGCGCTCGCCCATGTCGTTCTTTGAGGCCACACCCAGCGGAAACCTCCTGAACCGCTTCTCGAAGGAGATGGACGCCATCGACTGCATGATCCCCGACGGGCTGAAGATGATGTTGGGCTACCTGTTCAAGCTGCTGGAGGTGTGCATCATTGTGTTGTTGGCCACACCCTTCACAGGGCTGGTGCTCCTCCCCCTCACCTGCATCTACATCTTCATACAGGTAACGGTGTCTCCTGACTGTCCTCTGTGAGCTTGAAGTGAAGAAATATTAATGATTCGTTTCCGGTCTCCAGAGTTTCTACGTGGCGTCATCGTGCCAGCTGCGGCGCCTGGAGGCAGTGAGCCGCTCGCCGATCTACAGCCACTTCAGTGAGACGGTGCACGGCGCCACTGTCATCCGAGCCTTTGGCGAACAGCAGCGCTTCATCCTGCAGGCCAGCCGCCGCATCGACAGCAACCAGGAAGCTTACTTTCCTCGCTTTGTTGCCACCAGGTGCGTTCAGGATACGTAACCCGCTGTAACTCGGGGAACACTCACAATCGGTTAGATTCTGTATTTCTGATGTTTGACGATAAGAATACGTGACGGTTCGATATGTTCGAGATGACTCCCTGTCTGTCAGGTGGCTGGCCGTGAATCTGGAGTTCCTGGGGAATCTGCTGGTTTTGGCCGCAGCCATCCTGTCGGTGCGAGGGCGGGATGAACTGAGCCCGGGCATCGTGGGATTGGCCGTTTCACACTCTCTGCAGGTGAAAAACACATGAAGTCATCACCTGCGGCCAAGCTTCCTGTCCGCTGCAGGCTGCAGCTCAGAGACCGTCTGTGGTCATGTGATCACCTGCTGTCTGTGGGCGTTCACCTTCTGCAGGTCACAGGAATCCTGAGCTGGATCGTTCGATCCTGGACCGACGTGGAAAACAACATCGTGTCGGTGGAACGAGTGAAAGAGTACGACAGCACGCCCAAAGAGGTTCGCTGTGTGTGTGTGTATCAGTGTGTGTGTGTGTCAGTATGTGTGTGTGTGTCAGTGTGTGTGTGTGTGTGTCAGTGTGTGTGTGTGTCAGTGTGTGTGTGTGTGTGTGTGTGTGTGTGTGTGTGTGTGTGTGTGTGTCAGTGTGTGTGTGTCTGTGTGTGTGTTCGTGTGTGTGTGTGTGTGTGTGTGTGTGTCTGTCTGTGTGTCTGTCTGTGTGTGTGTGTGTGTGTGTGTGTACGCATGTAGGAGAGCAGCAGGTAGAGTGGGACAGGTGAGTGGTTCTGAGCAGGTGATGAGGCAGTGATCCAAACAAGAGACGGACAACGACAACGAGGACAGAGCTGGACATGGTAGGTAACTGCTCACCTGAGACATGGAAACGAGGACCGACACACTGATGAGACGTGGCTGTGCAGGTGAGCGGGAGATGAACAGGTAACACACACACACAGGCTAAGGCCCAGCCAACCAATCACAGGCCGTTTCCTGTATCGTAGTGTGGATACAGGTGACACCATCTCACCACCTGTAGGGCGTGCAGTGGAACAGGTGAGACGTCTCTGTGTGTTTGATGGATGACAGTGTGTTTTATTATTGTCTCTCTGTTTCTTTAACGTCCTCGTGTTTGACCTTGTTTCCGTGTCTCTGGCTCATGACGCCGTCGGTCTGACCCAATTCGCCTTCGCAGGCGGCGTGGACCATGGAGGGTAGCGTTCTGCCGGCAGCCTGGCCGACGACAGGAACGCTTCGGTTTGAGGGTTACGGACTGCAGTACCGTAAAGGTCTGGACTGGGCCTTAAAGGACATTTCCATCAACATCCAGAACAGAGAGAAGGTCAGTATGAAACTTCATGATCCATCCTGAGGCAGCAGAACCACGAGCAATGAACACGAGTTAAACCACAAACATGAAAAGTTCTGAAGTTAAAACCTGAGCTGGGTCTGTCTGATGACTCTGAATTGTCAGGTCGGGATCGTTGGAAGAACGGGAGCCGGAAAATCTTCTCTCGCTTTGGCAATCTTCAGGATTCAGGAGGCGGCAAAAGGACAAATCTTTATCGACGGGATCGACATTTCTCAGATCGGCCTTCATGATCTCAGATCCAGGATCACCATCATCCCTCAGGTCGGTCCTTCCACTTCAGTGAGTCCTTTACTCTGACAGAAAACAGGAAGGGGCGTGTCGTCAAATCATACCAGGGGAAAAGGAGTTAACAGGGTTAATAATAACAATAATAACAGGACTAATAATCATAATAATTAATGAGAGTAATGATGGGGCAGGAGGTGGCCCACTGATCCACACTCCACAGCTCTGAGGGAAGAGAGGAGAGAAGGAGCTGAGTCAGGAGAGAGGTGCATCATGGGAAGTCCCCCAGCAGTCTGAGCCTATAGCAGCTTAACTAGGAGATGGTTCAAGGAAAACCTGAACCAGAACTGACTCTAAGGTTTATCACATGGAGCGAGTCCGCCTCCCAGACCCAGAACCAGAACCAGACCCAGACCCGAGCCTGAGAGCTGGAGGATCTGAGTCCAGGAACCACAGTAAGGCTGGGTTCTGGGGCCGGGAGCACCATGTTCTAGTGGGGTAACAGGGAACCATGAGCTCCTTCAGGTCTGATGGTGTCTGACCACTGACAGACAGGTGAGCTGGTCGACAGAGTGCCGTGGCCAGGTGTCCAGCTGAGTGGTAACTTGGACTGTTGTGTTTCCAGGAACCGGTGCTGTTCTCTGGTTCTCTGAGGATGAACCTGGATCCCTGTGACACCTGTTCAGATGAAGATCTGTGGAAAGCCCTGGACCTGGTTCACCTCAGCAGCTTTGTATCAGCACTGCCACAAAAACTGAACCATCAATGCTGTGAAGGTGGAGAGAACCTCAGGTAGACCTACCCACTACACACCTGGACAACATTTATCTGACAGCAGGGGGCGATGTGTCGTTCTCACACAGCAGGAAACACAGGTTTCCTGAATGACGGCACTGACACAACGTCACGTTTCTGATAAAGTGTTAAACAATCACAGTGGTACGCAGGATGGTGTCGACCGAGCTGGACTCATTTAGTCTCACATGCATTTATGAACCCATGTCAACATGTCAACATGGACACGAGGCTGAACTCAGGTGAACTCAGACTGAGCTTCACACACTGTTACACTGAAGTTTGGAATAAGTTTGTTTTAAGACACGTTCTTTCAGGACTCACAGAAGAAGAAACTGATCAATAAAGATTCACTTTATCTATCAATAATAAATCACTCATTTTCATGAGAAGAGATAAAATATATTTACAACAGAAATGTGTAAACGCAGCGTCACACTTCAGATGAAAAGAACATGCCTGCACATTTCTACATGTTTACACAGTTTTACTTCACCTGACCAGTGATCAGGAATGTTTTGGAGAACAGGTCAGAGGTCATGACGCTCTCATGTGTTTGCCTGCAGCCTTGGTCAGCGGCAGCTGCTGTGTTTGGCCAGAGCTTTGCTCAGGAAGACCAGGATCCTGGTTCTGGATGAAGCCACGGCATCTGTGGACCTGAGGACAGACCAGCTGATCCAGTGCACCATCCGTACTCAGTTCGATGACTGCACAGTCCTAACCATCGCTCATCGCCTCAACACCATCATGGATTCCAACAGGTAGCGTCTCCTCTGCCCGCGCTGCTTAGCGACAGTAGCGTTGGAGAAGCAGCCGTTGTGGTTTTTGGTTTTGGTGTTTTCATATTTTCAGTATTCACTGTGACTTTTGTTCCTTTTCTGGTCACAGATGAAAGTTACTTCTGTGCTCTTAGTTTGAGATGAGTGTTCAGACTCAGGTAGGTGTTCAGGCAGAATCGGATCAATGATTGTCTGTAACACCTGCAGCAGGTAACTTCAGCTCTGGAAACATCTGACACGTTTCATGGATGGAAAGGGAAGTGACCCTGTGTGCGTTTTAACATGTAAGTTTATACATGAAACTGCTGTGTGTGTCTGTGTGTGTGTCTGTCTGTGTCAGTCCAATGAGACCAGAGAGGGACGTCGTTCAGAGTGATGAGTTCTGTCTCAGGACGTCAGTCTAACTGGGGCCCTGTTACAGAGACAGAGCTGTGACTGGTCTGACTGGTCTGAGTCTTGCTGTCTCTCTGAGAGTCGTATGACTCTTGTGTCTCACGTCGTGTCTCTGTCCTCAGGGTAATCGTGATGGACCGAGGCTCCATTGCAGAAATGGACTCCCCCTCTCAGCTCGTCCAGCTGCAGGGTCGCTTCTACCAGCTGTGTGCTGAGGCTGGTTTGGTTTGACGTGAGACAAAAGGACAGTGACGCTGGACAGGTGTAGAGACCGCACCTTTCATTCACCTCGAAACTGTTATTGTTCAGTGACAGAACATGAACATTTATGGGTTTTACAAAGTTGTTTTGACAAGCAAAGAATGATTTATCACTAAATCAAGAAAATAAACAACAAATTTCACCAGAAAAGATGAATTTTACTGAAGAATCCACTCAGAAATCACAGGAGTCACGCAAACAAAGAAAGGCGACTTCATATAAATGACTTAATAAATGTTTAGCATTAGATAAGTTGTGATGTTGGCAACGTGGATGTTTCACACGTGTAATTCAGAATGATAACAGAGTGAATTCTCTGCTCTGTGGCTGTCAGCTGTGTCAGACCCTGCAGAAACCTGAGCGCCGTTTACACGTTCACTCATCCGTTCATCTGCTACGAGCTCTGAAACATGTCTCTGAATATTAATGATGAACATCATTCATTCATGTACAGCAGATTATTTTCAGCAGACTTGTTGAACCTGAACAGAAACGTTAATGTTCTGATGAAACATGAGAACATGGTTTATTGTGTACGGTGCAGTGACAGATGCTGTCAGACGGGATGGTTTCAGCATCTCTGATGTTTACTTACTAAAAAAAAATCAATGAATGAAAATGTTATGAATGAACTGACTGTGTAATAATACTGTTTAATACCAGTCTCTGAGGTTTAGTTTGAGAAACGTGACGCTGTGGCCACAGCCGCTGAGGTGGGACAGTTTTTTTTTTTCCGGGACAGAAAACAAGCATGTCAGCCTGTGCCCCCACAAAGACAGTCAGACAAGAATGTGTGTGTGTGTGGCATCACAGGTATTGTATGGTGACATCAGCTGATGACGCACATCCTCTGACGCTTCAGATAAAAATCTGTCCCCTGAGTCCTGAGAGGAGGCCCCCTATTGCGGGGCCTTCTCTCCACCAAACTCTGTTCGTTTTTCATCATTTTTAATCTGGATCAGACTCTTTGAAATCTCAGTTTATGTTACAAACTAATAGTAACGAATAGTTTTAACTTAAATTTTAACTAGATGTTATTTTAACTAGATGTTGGTGCGAGTGACCTCCTTCACCAGATCTGTTCACTTTTTCATCCTTTTAGTTTTCCACCATCCACTGACACAGACTTTGATCAGAGCAGACGTGGCATCGCTGCAGCTCTTCAATCATTTTTATGATCAAACAACTTACAACTTTATTACATTGATCACTATTATAACCAATAATTTTCCCTGTAAGTGAATGGACGCTCCATCTGAATCACACGGAGAAGACAGAGACACTTTCAGCTGTTGGAATTTTCTCTAAATATTTCCAGTCGGACCTCGGGGTAAGTGACTTCTTCACCAAACTCAGTTCATTTTTTCATCATTTTTACTCTGTACCACACACAAACAGCCCCCCCCCCCCCCCCCCCCCCCGTTTCGCCCACTGACGTCACTCGGCCGCCGGCTCGCGCTGCCGCTCCTTGTGGATCACGAGTCCCTTGCTGATCAGGTCCGGGATCTCCACGGCGAGCCACGGTCCAAGTCCCAGCGCCATCAGGTGCGCTAAACCGAAGCGCGGTGCGTTGCGGGCCCAGAGTGGCGCGAAGTGCTCGGTCAGGCAGATCTTCCCGCCGCGGTACATTTTGGCAGTCTTCCCGTCCAGCTCCGGGACCGCCACCTCGGGCGCAGTGTCCGGGTACGTCACCGGGATATCAAACTCCAACCGGAACTCGTAGCGCAGCAGCTCATGGATAAACCAGCACGTGCCGGTCCAACGCGTGCCGTCCGCGTTAGACTCCAGGCGGAACCAGTCGTTGTCGGCCTCCTTATTCTGTTCCACGAACCGGATCAGCGCCTGGTACTCCTCCTTCAGCCGCTGCGGCCACAGAGCGCGGTCACGTGGCCCCGCGTGCGTCTTCAACAGCGGGATCTGCGACACGGACCTGCGCGTGGCCTCGTCAGCCATTTTGTGTTGCAAAAAAAACTAAAAGTTTTGGTTTAACACGTGAATAAATCAAGACGAGTTCAGTCCGGGTCTCAGCTAGTCTGCGGTTCTAGTCTCAGCACTGACGCAGACTTCCGGTCTAAAATCGTACGGGAGATGCTCCGAGAACCGCTTCCTGTACCAGGTTTTCAAAATAAAACCTTCCAAACGTTTCGATCTGCCGCAATTAATTATTTTTCTATTCATCGATCATCAATAAAATCTAATAAGAGGCTGTAGTGTTTACAGGTTCAATAATCCAATGGAAACGCGTTAATTCATCTGTCCTCACTCAGTAAATTTAAACATGTTGAAAATAATCCTGAAATCTTTTCTGCCCCGTCTCTGCAGCTAAAGATGGAAACACTCTGCTCTGGACGGTGATTGATGTCTGATATTTACAAACAATTCAAAATAATGCAACTTATCTTTTACATCCAGGGTTTAGTTTTATTGTTCTCGCCTGACACGGAGTGAAGCAGTGACTCTAAGCAAAGTAAAACAATAAAACTTATAAAAAATCTACGAACTTCACCAATTCTTGTTCACAGTGACGTCATAGTAAAGCATTAATCTTTCGCGCCGTTTGTTGTTGCTGTTTTTTGTTCAATGAAAAGAGGAAGAAGGTGTCACGTGCTCCGGTCCGGCAGGCGGCGGTAGTTGACCTGGACGCTGTTTCTGAGCAGGCGAAGAAGAAGCCTCGCGAACACCCTGTCCGCCATTTGCTCTTTCAGTTTCTCGCACTCTGTTTCCGTTGATGTTATTTCGTCTTTAAATTAATCTAAAACGCGATTTTCCTGCAGAGAAACTCCAGCACGAGGCAGGAGCACGTGACAGCGGCGGTGATGGCGGCCGACCGGCGCGACGACAAAGGTGAGGCGCGAGCAGGTCGCTTTGTTAGCCCAGTTAGATGTTAGCATTAGCATGCATGCTATATTCGTTCTGGTGATATTGGTTCTGTCGAACTGCGGATCAATAATCGATTAGTGTATTGATACGTGATGACTGTTAGCGCGTTAGTTAGTGACCGGTGACTAGCTAACGTTAGTTGGTGACCAGCAGCAGCTCGTGTGTCCTGCCCTTCGTTCATCACAGCGTTTTTGTTGCTAACGGCTCCGAGCGGCCGTGGGCTCGGAAATGTGTTGTTCCGTTGCTTCACGTAAACACGCGCTTTAATATAACCAGACTCCGTGTTTTACTGGTCCATGCGGTGTTCTGGTAACTGAACGTGGGGGGTGGTGTTGTTCAGCCACAGGCTCGGTGTGTGTCCCTCTGTTAGTTTGTGTTGTTGTTGTTTCAGATGGAGAACTGAACGTTCTGGAAGATATTCTGACTGAAGCTCCAGATCAGGACGACGAGCTGTACAACCCCGAGACCGAACGAGACATCAGCGACAAGAAAGGTAGTACTGATCCTACTAACACCGCTCGTGCTGCTGAAACTACAGCATCTGAAGCATCTAAACTCTCCTTTCTGTCTGACAGGGACAAAGAGGAAGAGTGAGCGCTCTGACAACCATGATCTGAAGAGGCTCCGTCCCTCATCAGGCCATACCCCCTCCAGGTCGTCCTCCTCCAGTAAGAGAGCTTTGGCCCCACCTCTTTCCTCCTCCTCCTCTAAGAAGACAGTGTCCAGCCCCCGTGGCCGACATGCCGCCACCGCCAGCTACAGACACGAATACTATGAGGAGCGAAAGGGTCGGAGAGGGGCCCGAGAGGCGATCAGGAGCCGCGGAGGAGAGGACGCACGACGCAGAGACTCTCAGAGAAGCCTGGAGGGGCTGAGCCAGGTACTCACGCTACTACCAGTCCTATTTTTATTACTACTACGTCTGCTGTGGTGGCCACTACTACTACTTACATTACACACCTTTTCTTGGCAGCCAATTTTCAGCCAACACATTAATTTCCTTTTTGTCTTTAGAAGTTGCGTCGGGCGAGCCCCTCACCCCACGAGGAGGACAACCAATCAGAGGAGGAGGCTGCAGCAGAGTATGGCTCAGAGCAGGGGTCAGGAAGCTCCTCCCCTGTCGCCTCCCATGTAGACGAGGAGGAAGAGGAGGAGGAGGAGGAGGAGGAGGGCATGGAGGAGGAGGAGGAGGAAGATGAGGAGGAGGAGGAAGGAGAGAAGGAGGAAGAGGAGGAGGAGGAATACGAGCGACGAGGCGGGTGGCGAGGGCAACGACTACGACACTCGGAGCGAAGCTGGAGACTCACGCTCTGCTTCCTCCATCAGTTTCACTGATGATGGCGAATCAGCTCGGTCAGGCTCCGCCTCTGAGGCCTCAGGTAACCATGGCAACAGTAAAAGTTTTGCAGACAGAACTCTTCTGTTTTCTCCTGCTCTTGTCTTCAGTGTGAAAAAGACAACACATATTTCCACAGCTCAGTCGAATAAATATGAATAAAATGTGGATATTCACAGGTGATGAAGGTTAGCAAGTGCAAACATTAAGTAACAGTAATACAGATCCTTACATATAAAGTTACTCAGTGACAGAATCACACTAAGCAAAACGAAGGTTTCACAAGCTGAGTAACAACTGCTGCATTCTCTGTTACTGTGCTTTTATCTTGAAAGATTCAGAGAAGAAGCAGGAGAAGTTGCCGTCGTCGGTCCGAGCAGTTCGTAAAGGGATGGAGAGTAAGGCAGCCATCTTTGTTTTACTGTGTGGTGGTGAAGGTTTGAGCTCAGGAAGTAATGAGGTTTCCTGTAGAGTAATCTGATTACATTCTTTGCGATATTTCAGATCCAACCAGTAAGCTGCGCTACATCCTGCGAGACGCACGATTCTTCCTCATAAAGAGTAACAACCATGAGAACGTCTCCTTGGCTAAAGCTAAGGTATGCTAACATCCATATGTTTTTGTTTGTTGTTGTTGTAAACATCAGTTTTCCTCCTGCACGCAGCCTGAGCGTGAGCTGGGCGTTCATCAGTCCCGCTAACGAAAAGTCTTCGGCTCAGCTCACCTCTCAGGAGAAGGCAGTGAAAACCACTAACCATATATTCATGTTGTTTGCATGACGTTCAGGGTGTGTGGTCGACGCTGCCAGTGAACGAGAAGAAGCTGAACGCAGCTTTCCGCTCGGCTCGGAGTGTCGTCCTCGTGTTCTCTGTGAGAGAGAGCGGGAAATTCCAAGGTCAAAAAGCAAATAATCGTTTACTGATTTTCATTGTATTATTTAAACGTATTAGTCCTTTTTCTTCTGAATGTTTAGTTTTTAATTCGCCTCCTTTGTTTCATCTGCGTCAACTGCAGGTTTTGCTCGTTTGGCGTCAGAGTCCCATCATGGCGGCTCGCCAATCCACTGGGTTCTTCCTGCCGGCATGAACGCCAAGATGCTGGGTGGAGTCTTTAAGATCGACTGGCTCTGCAGGTAAACAACAGTGAAATGAGCGGGTCCTCAGTTTGTGCAGCCTCCTTTTTCTAACATGGATCTGGATCCAGTTCACGGTGGCAAAACAGTCCCAGAGGAACCTGAGGTGTTCCCAGGTCTGACGAGTGTGCTCTGATCCACCCGGGGGTCTGCTCCTCCACAGGGAGAGGAGAAGGATGTTGATCAGATATGGAACCGCCTCGGCTAACTGTACGTGAGCGAGTGGTGGTTCTCCTCCCCCCTTCTGCCAGGCCACGGGTCCTGTTGGTCAGGGTTCTTGAGCGGTTCTGGAGTTTGCGCCGTCAGCTGGGTCACAGTGTGGGTCACAGGTTTGTTTAAACACGGAGATGTTTCTGTTTTACAGGAGGGAGCTTCCTTTCACTAAGACGGCTCACCTGTCTAACCCCTGGAACGAACACAAGCCCGTGAAGATTGGACGCGACGGACAGGTCAGCTGACTGTTTCATGTCCTCAGGTTCTGTTTGGATCTTTGCTGCCGTGTCATGTGATGGTTTCAATAATTCGATCTAATCTCGTCCAACATCAGGAGATCCAGCCCGACGTCGGTGCTCAGCTCTGTGCTCTGTTCCCATTGGATGAGAGTGTGGACGTCCACCAGGTGGCTCGCCGTGTTCGTCACAAACGTCGGACGCCTTCGGAACCGCGGCCTCGAGGCCGACCTCCGCAGCGCGAACCGGGAAGGTTAGCCAATCTCCAAGCTCCTCCTCCCGCTTCCTGTTCTTCTTCTTCTCCTGCTGCGACCACGGCGCCACCTGCTGCCAGACGACGGAGACGGCCGCTACCTTTAGCCGGTGGCTAGCTATCCCGTGGCTAGCGTTGCTGGTTTTGTGGTGGTTGTTGTGGTTTTTCCAGTCCGGAGTTTTCCACCGGAGTGACGCCTCGCTCTGCGTCTGTGGTTGAAGTCTTACGGTCAGGCAGGAAGTCCTGGGCGGGGCGGAGCTCGCGAACCATTCAGGACACGAAGTTTAATTCTGAAATTTTTGTCTCGTATTTTAGTTTAAGTCACACTTTAATTTGATTAATTTCTTCTTTTGTCAAATTAATATATAATTTGAACATATACTTTGCTTTTGTTTGTTTGACATCGCCCGAGCTGCGGCCGAGATGTGAGAAGTTGAATTTTCTTAATTGTGTTGTTGCTGAATTTCTCCTCTGAAGCTCTTTTCTCTGCAGGAGTTTCGTACGGATAAAAATCTAAATATTTGGCCTTTAGCTGGACTGTGGCTGACCCTTTCAGAATAAAAGCAGAAAGGACGAGCGTCACTGGCTGGACTGATGGGGGAGGGACGGGGGAGGGGCATAGAGAGAGAAAGTGAGGGACTGTCTGAGCGTCCAGCGGACTGGTTCTGGTCTTTGAGAAGGTGGTGCAGGTTGGTCGAACAGGGGCGGGGCTTCTGGACTACATCCAATGAGAGGGTCTGATGTGTCTGAGGGGGCGGGGCTTCACTGGTTCAGTTAAGGTAAAATTACAGAAATACGCAAAGGAAAAGACGCCTTAAAAATCCTTTGGACTGAATAAATGGTCCCGCCCCCGCCGCCACCCCCAATGAAAGGACAGTTTTATTATGACCCCACCCATACACACACACACACACGCACGCACACACAGTGAATCAGGACTGAGCTGGTTGTTAACAACAGACTTGATATTTGTTGGTGTGTGTGTGTGTCGCTGATGGACTGAATATAAAGTGTGTGAGTGGTGGAGAAGACGAGGGGAGGAAAGAAAAGAGAATCCAGAACGGACGGAGCGACAGAAAGACGAGAGAAACTCCGTCGTTTCTGTTTCAGGACTTGCTGGTCTGGAGGGGGCGGGGCTGGGATGAGAGCGGGCGGGGCCTTGATTATTGATTGACAGGACTGCACCATCATCACCATCATCATCATCACCCCCCTCCACCCTGTCAAATAAGAGGGTTGTTTAAAAAAAGCCTTTAATGGACTGATGAGGAGAGAAACTGTTTTTTATGGTGAAAAGTGTTGTTGACACAAACAAACAGCCCTTCCCACATAAACAACACAAGCGGTATGTTGTTCCTTTCAGAGGTTTCTTCTTCTTTGTTTATTTTTTTGACAATGTGTGTGAAGCTGAATGTGAAAGAGTCAGAATCCAAACAGGCATCAGTTCACTGTGTTTACACCCAGAGGGCAGCACGGCCCCGCCCCCTGATCCTCAGAGCCTGATTGGTGCTTTAGATGAACGCAGATAAAATGTCTGCACACACCTGTCACCTGGACGATTGAGACGCATCATCAGGCGTCAGGTGGTTTTAGCAGAAATTTTAGAGCGAATCACTTTTGGTGAAGCACTGACAGTTTTTCTGTTTGAACTCTGACCTGACTGAGTGTGAGTTAATGTGGGTGTGAGTGTGTATTTGTGTGAATGTGTGTCTCTTACTTGTGAACTTGTTTACGTAGGCGTCGGCTTGAAGAGTACGACCTCCACGGCAGGAAGCGGCCGCGAGCCGATGGTCCCCCGGACTTCAGCCAGCGAGCAGGTCGTTGATTCCAAAAACTCAGTCTGTGGTTGATTGTTGACATTCACATGTTGTTGTTGTTGTTGTTGTGAAACAGTGATCAAACGTCTCGTAACTTCAAACGTTTCTTTAGAAATCAGGTTTCAATGTTTTAGGGATTTAACTTTAATTTGAAATTAACTTGAATCTTAAAGTTTATTTCTCAGTTTGTTTTTTCTGAGCGGATGTTTTCATGGCGTCACTGCCGCTGTTTGTTTGACTGGTTTTATTTTCTGGCTTCAGTTTTGTGTCGACTGTGATTCTGCACTTTTTCCTTCAGACGAATCTTCTGATTCTCCGCTGAGAGAAACTTCAAAATCAAATTTAACAGAGGAATTTGTTTTGTTTTCAGGGTTCATCCAGGACCTTCGCAACCAGCCGGTGGACAGGTGAGTCTCACCTCATCACTCACCTGAGACAGCAGGCGGAGCTACAGCAGCACGGACACAGTGTACAAACCTCACAGGAGCCGAGCTCTGCGCTGTAAAAAGTTTCTGTGCCACAAAACGAAATCTGTGAAAAACATTACCTGAAAAGTCTGTGAGGACTTTTATTTTGAAATTGTTAATTTCAGTTGTGTAGTTTGAGAAAAATCGATGGCGAGTAAAACAAAGTTCCGTCGACGTAAATGTGACGTGGACCGAAGGTTAGAGCGAGAACCTGACATCTGTCCCGTCTCTGTTTCTGCTCGCAGACGTTTCTCCAGCGTCAGACGAGATGTTTTCCTCAACGGGGTGAGTCCGCCACGTTAGCACGTTAGCATGTTAGCCTCAGTGTGAGGCACGCTCACCTGTGTTTACCTGTGTTTCCTGTTTCAGTCCTATAACGACTACATGAGGGATTACCACCACAGTGTCGGCCCCCCCGCTCCCTGGCAGACTCTGGTACGACTCAGTTATTGTTTCCGTTTCCTGATTGATCAGGTTATTGACAGCAGACACTAATGATGTCATGTATGTGTCATCAGGCGGCGTACCCTGGTGTGGAGCAGCCACCGCCCCATCACCCCCCCTACTACCACCACAGCCACCCCCCCCCACCCCCTCACCAGGCGTACCACCACCACCACCACCCCCCCCTGCCGCCACACGAGGCTCCACCCCCCCGCTTCAGAGACAAGCAGAGAGCGCCGCAACACCGCGCCTTCGCATCCAGCCCGGTCAGTTCCACTTCCTGTCACTGCAACAGCAGATCAATGAAGTCTGATCACTTATTATTAATCAGCGATCGCTCTGATGTCTTCTCTCTCGCTTTTCCCCCATCATGCAGCACGATTACGACATGCGTGTGGATGACTTCCTGCGGCGGACACAGGCGGTGGTGAGCAGCCGGCGTGAGCGCGAGCGTCAGCGTGAGCGGGAACGTGGCGGACCACGTCGTGAGAGAGAGAGAGAGAGAGCGAGGGACAGAGAGAGAGAGAGGGACAAGGAGAGGGGGCGGTACCGCAGGTGATTGGATGATGTCACATCCTGTCAGTCTCTAGCCGTGGTTGTTTTGATGGCGGTGGTTTTGGCTGGTTTCCTGTTTCTGTTGAAAATTATGAAAACAAAAAAGAGCTACACGATGACATCATCACATTTTTTAAAAAATCTAAAAAATAAAATTCTGTTGAGGTTTTGGTGATTTTGGTCGAAACTCTTATTTTGTGATCCTGTGACATCATCACAGCACAGGCACACGTCTGTCACATGGCTCCATCATACATGTTTCTGCTGCACACGTTAAACACGTGAGAATAAAAGAATCTCACCTCTGTCAATATCTGTTTTAATGTTTTTCTAAATTTTAGTCCAGAGGTTTTAATGTGAGGGTCGAGGCCCTCTGAGGGGTCGTTACAGAAACCTGAGGGGTCACACCATGAAACGGTGACTTTCTCCAGTCATAGCTTGTTTTATTATGAAAGGTTGGACAGTGTTTCCTGTTTTGTTTTTATTGTCTTTTGGATTTTAAATGTTAAACTCATTGATCTTCAGTTCATTTATTTATTTTTGTTTCCAGGTTTATTCATAGTAACTGCTTTAAAAAATAAACAGGAAATCACATTATTTTTTCATTTTGTTTAATTCAGTTTCTCATGAGCGACTCGTGTCGACACAACTTCCTGTTTGTCCTGATCAGTTTCACTTGGACTGCACGATTGTTTATCGATCAGCAGCAGGTTAAACTGATTTGTGCTCAGTCTCAGCGAGAACATCTGAGGAAAAAACTGTTTCCTCTTTGAGACAGGAGGAGGCGGAGCCTGTGCTTGTTTTTGTACAAAATAAAAGCCTGAAGTAAAATTGGTGGAGTTTTTTCTTTTGTTTGGATGAAAATAAAGTTAACGAGTGTTTGAATTCATCGACACGTAGAACGTGATAAAGTGAATCTGAATAAAAGTCTTCAGTCGTTCTTTTCTCTTCCTCCTCGTCTGCAGCGCCGCAGGAAACAGCGGACGCCTGCCCAGCAGGGGGCGCACACAGTCATCATGATGAGCAGCAGGGCTGTGGCGGAGTCCACACTGTGATACTGGAACCAGTTCAGGTCATGTGACGCCAGCCGCAGGTGTCGCGCTCCTCCGTGTCGCATCACAAACTCCACCCAGAAGACGGCGGCGCTCAGCGGTGCCACGGGCTGGTCGCGGTGCAGCGCTGACAGACGCTGCATGCTGGACCTGTAACTGAGCATCGCAACACACAGGAAGTCAAAGCTCTGGTTTACTGTTCCTGTCAGAATACATTTCTCTGATTCAGCAGGAAGTCAGGGCTTTTACTGTGAAAGGATAGAACAGTTCTATACTTGTAAAAATTAGAACAAATTAAAGTGGGAGATATTTAATGAATTCAGCTTCCTGTGACGTCATCCTCACCCCGGCTGGTTGACGACCGCGTGCAGCGCCTCCTTCAGCTCATCGGCCGTCATGCAGCTGAAGTCGAGGACGATGGCGACACCGCGGCGGTTCAGCCGAGCGAGGTTATCGGACTGATCGCCGAACAGCGGGATTCCGACCAGCGGCACGCCGTGATACACAGCCTCGTACAAACCGTTGGTGCCGCCGTGAGTCACAAACGCTCTGGTCCTCGGGTGACCTGACAGGAAGGAAACCCTGAGATCACGCAGTGACACAATGAAATATCTGATGTGAAGTTTTGTGCAAACGTAAGCACACAAATATTCCTGATCCTTTAAAGTCAGATCGTTGGAGTCTGAAACATTTTACAGTAAAAATCAACAGAAACATCACCGACACTAAAACCTGCGCCGTTTTATTATTTGATCAAACGAGCGGGTTTTACCCAGCAGGTCGTTCTGAGGGATCCACTCATAAAGTTTTGTGTTCGCAGCCAAAGTTTTGGGAGTTTCTCCGCTGTACCTCCAGATGACCTGATAACAGATTCAGATTCTTTTAATGGGAAACATCTCGACGTGGGATTCAGGATTTTTCACATTTAAACTTTAAATACATCAAAGATTAAAACTCTGTGTAAAGAGTCAAACGTCTCCACGATCAGGTGAGAACACAGGTGAGAGCTGAGATTTCCTGAAGTCCCTGAACTCTCTGTCTGAGTGGGTGGAGCTTCTAACCTTCTGCGGGATTCCTCCAAAGGCCGCGGCGATGACATCAGCGCGTTCTGTCGTCAGGTTGGTTACCATGGAGCCGAAGGAGACCACCACCACACCGGCGTCGCCCGAACTCTGCACAAATGCCTCCATGTCCTCTGGCAGCTGATTGGCTGGTTTGCAGTGCAGACCACCCACGTATTTGAAGTTGGGCGGGGTCGGTCGTGGCGTCTCGATGTCCCAGAAAGTCCTCATGAGCCAGATGTCGGCCTTCCCCAGAGTCCCACAGACGCTGCTGGGAGTTCCTGTCCACACAGGAAACAGCCCCATGAGGCTTTTAATTTGAAGGGACAGGTAAGTAAAATCCAACATCAAAATAAAAGTTTTTCTTTCTTTTTTCAAAAACATTTTCACTCACAACCTTTTGAACTTTGTGTCAGTTTAAAATCTCGTTTTCAGATTTGTAAATTTTTCTGTTTCAAATATTTTAATTTGAGTTTAACAGTAAACATTTTGTCTCCTCTGGGCCTCCGTACAGAACCAACAATGGAGGAGATCGATAACACTTATTTATATATGTATATATTTTTTTTTTTATCAAAGACGTTGTGAGAACCAACAGCTGGTTTGTTCCCCCCATGTCCACTGACCTTTGACCTCACTGTAGTACTTATCCAGTGTTAACCTCCAGAACACTTCAGACATCACTGATGTGAAAACGTACGTCACTGCGTTGATCAGCCTCTCTACAAACGTCATGTGGTCGCTGTATGGCAGCGGAGTGGCAGGGACGTATGACGGCGGCGCTGGCGCGTGGCCACAGTGTCGCTCCAGGACGCCACCGAACGAGAAGCGCAGCGAAATGATGAGTGGCAGGTTGAGCACATCGGCCACCAGGTCGCTGCACATCACCATCGGGTCGAGCAGGACGGCATCGAACGCCATGGCCCGCAGAGTCGCCATCAGCTGCTCGTTCTTTAACATGGAGTCACACTGTCGCATCCCCAAGTCAGTGATCCGTCGCATCCAATCAGACATCCTGAAAAATGTCTGCAGTGGAGAGGAAACGTGCGACTTGTACATGGAGAAGTGGATAAACTCCTCCATGAGGCCATGATACTCGGATCTGTCGAACGAAACCTGGAGAACAGAACAAACACAGATCAAAACTCAGCTGAAATCCACTGAACTCCAGTTCACTCGTCTTTGAACTGCACATCACCTTGAAAACCAGGAAGCTGAACATGGCGGCATCGCGGGTGTTGTTGTAGCTGATGGATGGTGATGCATCAGAAACTAAAACAGTGACAGAGTGGTTCCTCTTCACCAGCTCCTCCATGATGCTCTTCATGTTCAACCAATGGCTGTATTCGCCTGGAAACACCAGCACACGGCCGCCATCTGCGGGAGCGAGGGGATGGAGGAGGAACACGAGGACAGGCAGGAAACTCTGCATCCTGAGTGAAACAAAACAAAAAGACGACGACACTGTGGTGGACGAAGTTTGATCTGGATTTGTTGTTGCTTTTTTTTTTTGCTGTCACGAGTCTGAGGACAAACAAAATGGCAGCAGGTTTACATCCAGCAGCACAAAGTCCAAACTGATCAGAGGTCAGTTACAGATAAGAGCTGCACTCACTGCATCAGCCCTCGTTAAAACTTACAGCTGATCACGTTTCAGTGTTTTATCTGACAGACTGATTGATTATTATTATTATTACTGACGACTGATTGACAGACAAACTGGTAGTCTGATAAACAGAAATAGTCTTTGTCACTTTTTATTTCCATGTTGTTTTATTTGTTTGCTTTTACTTTGAAAAAAAGGAACTTCCACCGGAAGGCAATCCTACTGGAAGTTCAATCGGTGTAACTGACTTTAACTTGACACCGGTCTGATGTGATAACGGGGACAGATTCTTCTGGAAATACCGACCAGCTTCGGCATTTTGCTGCCGGTAAACCTCCTAAAATGAGAGATAAGAGGATTTAACAGAGACTAACGGACCCGTCGGGCTTGAAAAAGGTAAAAAGAGCCGTTAAAATCTCCCACTTTGTTCCGGTTTAACGGCTTCACACACAGTAAAGCCTGCTAACGGCTGCTAGCCGCAGCTAGCTCGATCAGTTTCCTTTTATTTCCGTCAAATCCAGTTTATCCTCACTTCGACCCGCAACTCTCCCGCTTTCTCCGAGTTTCCCTTCGTGTTACGTCACGCAGAATCCCGCTGTGACGACATAAAACCGTCAGAGTCGTTAGTTAAAGTGCTGACAGGGAAATCCGCAGATTTACGCGAAAATTTCTGGGATCTTTCCAGCGGGAGTAGGTGACATCTCGCGAGAGGAAGCAAAATCAGCTGCAGCCTTTCTGAATGTGTTTTAAATGTGAAAGTCTTTTTTTGTTTGTTTGTTTTAAATAACCTGAAAGTTCACGTGGTTTGAGGAGATAATTCATTTCAAGTCTGAAAGAAACCAAATGTGTTTTAGCAGAAATTGTTTGAGTTGTGTTACGTTTCCTGATAACAGAACAAATTCGTTAAGAGATATTTGCCAGAAATAGATGAGTCATTGTTATGACTGGACTTTTTAGTTTTTCCTTCTATAGTTAGCATACTGTGTAACATGGACAGTTCGCACTGTGTTTTGTTTGGTAAATAAGGAGGTCTTCCATTACAGTCGCCTGTCACTGTTTAAAAACAGATGATTTCAAACTGGTTCTTAACTCGTTTAAACCAGTGAAACCACCGTATCACACAGCTGGTCCCAGGAAGTCTCCCTCTCTCTCTCTCTCTCTCTCTCTCTCTGTGCCAGTCTCCACCATGCTCTCTCGACCACTAATACTGAATGAGAGTGACGACCAGGGGCGGGGCCTGGGAGCTGCGACCTCGCCTCCCGTTCTTCCATTGGTTGATGAGGGTGACGATGACGTGGAGGCACAGTCGGGTGTGTATCAGTGGATTTCATTGGCTCGCTGTTTTTTCTGTTTCTAACGTCGTTGCAGAGGAAGTGCTGACTGCTGTTTCTCCTCCTGCAGGAGTTTTCTCTCCTCCTGCGCCTCCTTGGAGCTCCTCCTCCTCTTCACCTCTTCCTCCCTGTGACTCCTCTTCCTCCTCTGCTCCTTGTTTAATTTCTCCTCCTGTTGCTCCTCCTTTCACTTGTCTCCCTCCCCCCCTGCCTGCTCTCTGTCCTCCTCATCCCATGTCCCTCCCCTCTTCTCCTCCTTCTTCTTTGTCTTCTCCTTCTCTTCCGCCTCCATCTGTCTCTTCTGCTCCTTTTATTTCACCTTCTCCTCCAGTTTCACCTCCTCTTCCTGTAGCTCCTTGTCTTCTTTCTTCTGCTCCTTCTTCCACACCTACTCCTATTCCTCCTCCACCTTCTTCCTCTTCTACTCCAACCTTCACCCTTACTGTCCCTTTATCTCCTCCTTTCCTCGATTCCTCTCCCCCTGTTTCCTCTGCTCCTGGTCCTCTCCCTCCTCTTCTTCATCATCAGTCTTCTTGTCTTGTTTCTCCTCCTCCTGCATCCTCTGTCTTTTCACCTCCTCCTCTCTCAGCTCACATTCCTCCACCTGTTTCTCCACTGCTTCATCCTAACCCTGTAGCTTCTTCTTCTATCCCCTCTCCTCCTGCTCCTCCCCCTCCCCCCCAGTGTCCCTGCTCCTCCCTCCTGCCTCGCCTCCTCTCGGCTCACCGGTTGGAGGTGCGACGTCTCCTGCGAGGAGCTCTGGCTTCTCTCGGCCGTCGTCTGGACTCTCTGGAGAGGAGGAGCAGGAGGAAGAGGAGGAAGAAAAGGGGGAGCGGGCAGAGAGGAAGAGGAGCAGCCTGGTCTCCGTGTGAGTTGTGTCAGCCTCCTCCTTCATCTCCTCCTTCTCTGTCTCATTCACAGACACTTTTCTTTATAAATTTCAGTTGATTAGTTGATCAGTTATTTTTGCCGTTAATTGATTGATGATTAACGAGTTTATTGTGTGAAAACCAGTTTGAAACGAAGCATCGAAACACGTGACTGATTTTCCTGCTTCAGCCGCCTCCGCGCTCACAGAAACAGGAAGTCAGACTCTGGACGAGCTGAAACCACAGGATCTTTTAGTTGATTTACTTATTGATTACTTCTTTCAGCTCTACGCTGGGCTGATGGGATATCACACATTATGTAAACAAACAGGGCTTCAGCTGTTGCAGTCGTATGTTCAGTTTACCTGCTCAGAGATCAGTACAGCGTCACCTCACTGTGACAGTCCAGGACCCAAACACTCAGAGGACATTGAAAGTCTTGTGGTCAGCTCTGTCTTTCCTCTTGTCAAACCTGTCCAGTGTTCAGGTTGATGTTCTCAGCGCTCTGCGACAGGAGGCGAGTCGAGTCTGATTGATTTAGATGAATCATAGCAGAAATGATTTCAGGGCTTTTCTTACAGAGTGCAGAGTCCAGGTTCCACACAACAACAACAACAACACTGATGATAACAACAAGACAATAATAGGATTAGTGACAGGACAAACAATAAGGCTAATAGCAACAATAATAAAAGTCCCAATAATAAGACTAATCATAATAATTAATGAGAGTAATGATGGGGCAGGAGGTGGCCCACTGATCCACATCCACACTCCACAGCTCTGAGAGAAGAGAGGAGAGAAGGAGCTGACTCAGGAGAGAGGTGCATCATGGGAAGTACCCCAGCAGTCTGAGCCTATAGCAGCTTAACTAGGAGATGGTCAAGGAAAACCTGAACCAGAACTGACTCTAAGGTTTATCACATGGAGCGGGTCTGCCTCCCAGACCCAGAACCAGACCCAGACCCAGACTGGAAGATGGTTCCACCACGTCTAACGTCTGCGTTCAGGTCAGCTTACAGCAGCATGAAAATCAGATCTCTGATTGTTCTGTAGAAAGTCACACAGCTGATTGGAGACTGAGAGAGAAGCTGTGGGTTACAGGTGTGAAACACCTGCATTATTTTAATAAGAGGTTTAATTCCAGCTGCTGTGGGCTGATGATCGGTGAAACGTCTGCGTGCGTCTATCACAGAGAAGCAAAGTGTCAAACAGCCTGTTGCCCCAGTGCATGCTGGGAGGCTGTCCTACACACGTACCTAATATACCTGGAGTCATGTGATGCATACATCCACGATCCAGGTTCAACAAATCAACCTGCGCTCACAGAACAAAGTTACCTGGATGAGAACATCGTGTTGGTCCAGATCATCTGAAGACCAGGAGCTGGTCGTGGAGCTGAAGCCGTTAAATACACAGACACAAACACTTTCACTTTCCTGCTGAATCACTGCAGGTGCCACGTGTTATATTTTTACTGTCTTTTATTGTGAAAAACCACTGCTACAACAACAGCAACCAAACTTCTGTACTTCCTCTGTTTCTTGGTCTTCAGCTTTGGCTGCCTCCTCCTCCTCTACCTCTTCCTGTAGCCCCGCCCTCATCCAACCTGTCTTCTACGCTTCTTCATCATCAGACAGTGAGGACTCATCCACACCTCCTCTTCCCTCCTGTTTCACCTCCTCTTCCCTCCAGTCAGAGCAGGGGAAGAAGAGGAGCCAAGGTGATGAGGAGGCGAGGGGGAGAAAGAGGAGGAGGATGAATGTAGGAGAAGAGTTTGTTTTTCCAGAAAACAGAGAAGATGTAGAAGAAGAGGAGGATCCTGGGAGGTTTATTGGGCAGATGGCTGTTTCCTTCAGGAGAGGAGGAGCAGAGAAGGAGGCGCCGCTGATGCTGCACAGCTTCAACCAGAGGAAAGACAGAAGGAGAGAGGTGGAAGGAACCGGCCAATCAGAGAAGGCCGTCAGTGTCGTTAGGCGGAATGGTTACAGAGCGCCCCTACTGCAACACAGGTGAGAGAGGATGAGAGACAAGAACTAATCAGAGAGAGAGAATTTATTTTTAATTCCTGTAGCACGTTAAATCCAGCCCCCTGCACACCCCACAGGCCTGAAAACTGCCCCCTGTGGCAGCTGGTGCTGAGACTAACTGCCCCCTCAGACACACACTGACCAGTCTCACAACAACACTGTTTCCCAAAGACCAATCAGAGCGAAGCACAGGATCACACAGTGTGCAGAAGAAACTGAATCAGAGTGGTCTCTGTCCCTGAACAGAGACCGGTCTCTGTCCCCTGTCCAGGCTCAGAGACCACAACCTGGACACGAACAAGGACACAGCAAACCATGGCAACACAAAGAGAACACACGTGGTCGATGCTCCACAGTGAAGCAGAGACAGAGAGGAACTCAACTTTAACCAGTTCAACTCTGACAAAGAAACTTTGATAAGAAAATGTTTGTAATAATGATCAGATGTTCATTAATAATCAGGAATCCATCGGCTACTAAAAAATATATGGATTATAATGTTAAACACTTAAATCTAATGTATTCTGAAATTGTACATGCGTTATATATGAGATCATGTAAATAATAGTACTTAATGATTAATAATAATAAATACTTATTTTACATTTAAATGATAAATCCATTCATCTTTGAGAACGTCACTTTAATCATAGAAAATGCTGAATAATGGCAGTTATTTAAATTATGCTTCAGTAATGTAAATAAAACAAATATATTTCACACGTTTACACTGACATCTGTAAACATATGAAATTTAGATAAACTGAGTGAATATGAATATATCAGTTTTGTTTACATTAGAACATGTTGACTTTTAATTACACACGACATGACTCAGTGTTTCCTCTCCAGCTCCTCTTCCCAGGATGCCTTGCTCCTCCTCCAGTCAGCTCAGAGTGTTCGGACCTACGACCAATCAGAAGCCTCCCTCTGTGTTTCATCCAGCCAATGGTGTTTCTCTGACTTCACCCCTCCCTTTTCACTGTCCGCCAACCAGAGTGCTCTCCGTCTCTGGCTGCGCTCCTCCTCTTTGTTTAGCCCCGCCTCCATTCTCCGGCTGTCAGCGGTTGCCATGGAGACAGTGTCAGAGTCAGTGAGGGGCGGGGCATGCAGGAGCCCCCTGCGACCTCTGAAAGACTGGACTGCCCCGCCCAGTCTGAGCAGCGATCACTGGTTATTAATATTCATCAGTAACATTTAGATAGAGCCAGTTTTTAAATTTGCAGACGACGTCATTTTACTTTTTGAATTTGTAGTTGAAGGTTTTTTCATTTAGAAAGTTTTTAAGGGTTTAGCTTGAAGCTAATTTGGGTTAAAAATACTAAAAATATGGTTTAAGTTCAATGCTGAAATAAAGTAAATGTTTTTTTAATTTGGTAAAAGTCAATTTATAGTTTTCTCAGATGTCATGATAAACTCAACTTTTTCTCTTTGCAGTTATGTGCGAACATCTGTACCAAGGTAATTTAAAGTCCTTGTTTCAGATGTTTTTTTGTTTGATAACCTCTTACAGTGTTTTACAAACAGCTTTAGTTTGTGTCGTTAGAACCTGAGCTTTATTTTTTACGTGTTTGTAATTTTAGTGTCTGAAGGTAAAAATCTCACCGTGACATAATCGCTGTGTTGCAGACCAACTTGTTCCACCTGGCGACAACAGAAGCAACGGGCCAATCACAGCCCTCGGGGCCTTCACCTACCTCGGCAACGGCCCCTGCCCCTTCCCCCGTGTTCAGCCAATGGACTGTCTGCACCATTCCCTTCCAGCCAATCAGCAGTCGGCTCTGAGTTTCTCAGCACAAATGGAGAGG
The DNA here is from genome assembly GCF_017976425.1 of Toxotes jaculatrix. Lineage (NCBI taxonomy): Eukaryota > Metazoa > Chordata > Actinopteri > Toxotidae > Toxotes > Toxotes jaculatrix. Next base: position 25,422,954 of record NC_054409.1, on the reverse strand, counting down.
TTGAGTTTTTTAGGCTTTTTTTTTTTTTTCATTCCAAAATTTTAAATTAATGTCTTATATATTTGTTTTTCTTTTTTGTTACTAACTTTTATTTTAGTTTTACCCCATTTGTTTATTTATTTATTTAATTTATTAATCTTTATTCATTGTCGTCCTGTTTTTTTATTCACATTTTCAGTCTTTCCAGTAACTCTCACTCATTGTTCCTGCTGCAGCTTCGTTCTTTTTTCTCTGCTTTATTTTTGATGTTTTTCTGTTCAGCACAGTAAACGAGTCTCACAGATTCGAATCCGCCGGGCGTCACCACGGGAAACGCCACTCACACCGATGGGATTGCCAAAGGTCAAAAGGTCAAGAGAGGAGGGAGGGAAGCAGATGAAATAAAAGAAAAAGTAAAAGATCATTTAAAATATTAAGGCAGAATGAAAAAGTTGTGCTTCATTTTTCAGGTTAAAGAAGAAAGAGTTCAGTTTAGAGGAAATTTACACCAATAAGAACTACAAATCCCCCACTGCCAACAGGTAAAAACTACAAATCCCTCATGAAAGGCAATAGCCAGAAACTGTATAAATCTGCTGCACAAACTGCACCTCCCAGCATGCCTTGCTGTCATCCTTCAGGAGTCTGGAGACAATCTTTGAGGAGCCGAGAGAGAAGGATGGAGCGCTGCTCCTGATTGGCCAGCAGAGGAGACGCAGGCTCCTCCTCTTCCCTGACTTCACTCAGCCCAGGAAGAGGAAGAGACCTCAGGGTATGCTGGGAAACGCAGTTCACAGAAGGGCTAGTGTTGTAGTTTTGAAGAACAGAAATTTGTAAAAAAAAATCATTTGACTTCTGTCTGTTTTAGGGGTGGGGCTTCCTTTTGCCATGGGGCCCAGGAAGCGGGCAGCGGCTCGGCGCCATTGCCATAGCAACGGTGATGATGACGTAGACCTGGATGTGATGTTGGTGGAGCGACTGAGCGCCCTTGAAGACTTCCTGACACGGCAGGGTCTTGATGTCTGAGCCATGACATCACTTCCGGTCAGCTGACTAAAAGCCAAATAAATATGAGCTGCTAGCACACCTGCTAACCACTGCGTTACCTGGTGACATCATCAACATCATTAAGTTGGTCAAATGTAGCAGACTTTTTTCTTTTGCTGTGTTAATGGTTTGTTGTTTGTGATTTTTACAGTGTAGACTGTTTAAAGTGTGAATTCTCTGGAATATTTAATATTTTAATAGTTTCTTTTTTTACTGTGTGGATGATGTCAGGTGACCTGTTAAGAGGCCACGCCTCCTGCAGGGAACAGGTGGTTCAATTTTTATCTATTTATTTTTTATTTTTAGCCAAAACACAGACACACTTCAGTAAAGCTGTGGACGCACGGTTCAGTGCCGCGCCGCAGACTCACTCACAAAGATTTTTAAAGTGTAATTTATATTTCTGCTGAAAATGTTTCTATTTTTGGAACAAATAAAGTTTGTTTCCGCTACTGACGTTTGTGTCTCTGTTACTGATGATGGAGATGTTTTACTTCTCAAACGGCTGATGCTCGTGTGAAAATACCATAAAATATTAAACTTCATGTACATATTCAGAAATGAAGATGTTTTTATTTTAGAAGGGGGGCACTGCGCTATTTTTATTTTCACTTTATTGTAGAAACGTGTTTTTTTCTCTGTGTACTTCATTGCATTTTCTTTTCTACAGAGATTAATGAAGTTTTTTATTCTGAAATCTTCCATCTCAGTGTGATGCACATCCTCAGTGTTTCTAACCGGAAATGGAAATAAATGCTTCAGACGCTGAATGATCTGAGCTACAGACGTTTCAGTCCTCAAAGGTATTTTTTAAAATGTCATTGTTGTTGTTGTTGTTTTCTGGCTCTCCTCAGCTGATAACATTCATTTAAAAATGAATTCGTTACGTTACACGTTCGTTCATGTTCATTGATCTTTTCACGAACATTCACTCACATCTTCTCATCACTTTTTTCTTCGCAGCTCCGGAACGATTGTTATTTCTGGCCTCACCTTTACTTTGACACACGACGTCTTGACGTCACTTCCGCAAACAACATGGCGGCGGGCTTGTGGCGTGTGGGCTGCGGAGTAGTTTGCAGGTTTTTAACTTCACTTTTCTTTTTCTCTAAAATATTAAATTGAACAAGTCGTCATAAATCAGTGACGTGTTTCCTTTCTATCACGTGGCCGAAACGTGGCGGCGGTGTGACGTATTTGTCCTGTTAGTGAGGTGCAGTGAGGAGACAGTTTGACCTGGGATCCAGACTCTGTGCTGGTTTAATGTAACGTCAGACACGTGAACAGCGCGTGAGTAACATTAGCCAGGTGTGTCGGGTTTTGTTTTGTTGAACAGGTGAGTTTCACCTTGTCAGCGGAGTGAAGGGGCTCAGGTCACAGTGAGACTTTCTGATCACTGACACTGATGAGCTGAAATCAGCTGATCCGCCGACTGTTTCTTATATAAACACGTGATCACGCCGGTTCATGTATGTAAAGCATGTCAGGAACTCAGATTTTTACAGTTGTTGTTTTCCTTTGCAGAGTTTTTCCTCTGAGCTGCCGCCAGCAGCGTAACCTGAGCACAGGTGAGTGTCTGCTCCTCCTCTTTAGGTGGTGTATATGTTCTGTGACACAAACTCCTGATTGTTCATTTAACTGGAGTAGTGAGTTACACACAGTTGCCGTAGTGACGCCGTCCTGTGGACGAGTTTCTCACATGATTGAATGTACATACACACACGCGTGTTTCTGAATCAGCTCTGATCCTGTGGGTTTTTCTAAATCAGGCCTGAGGTGGTTCAGGGTGTTTAAACCAGGTGAGATCTTTGGACCAATCAGCTCTCTCTCTCTTCAGGTCGTGGCTTCCTGCCCCGCCCCCGGCCCCTTCCCCTCCTCTTGGTCACAGGTGGTGGTTACCTTGGTTACCAGCACTACAGGGGGAAGGGCCAACCGGAGGATGGAGCTCAACCCCCTCTGGCCACACCCACACAGGTAGGAGCCGATGGTTGTTCCCAGCCGAGGGAAATTTTACCCAAACACACACACAAACATGCACCAGAGACGGGGGGGATCGGTGCCTTGCTCAGGGGCACCACAGTCATGGACGCAAAGGGAGGGGGGCCGCATCTCCACCACCTGTATCCTATTGTGTTTGGTCAAGGGATCGAACAGCCGACGCTCCTGTCTCAGGCACCAAAGCTCCACTCTTTACTTTCTCCTTGTTTTTCCTCTTTTCTTCTTTTTATTCCTCCTTTTCTATTTTTGCTTTTCTTCTCTTCAGCTTGTTTTTTTTACTGCCCTCCTCCTCTTCCTCCTCCTCCTCCTCCTCATGTCTCCTTATTTTAAAACAAACTGCTGTGTCAGCATTTTGTAGTTGTATGGGAGCTGGACCTCCTGCTCCTCATCTAATGAGCAGGGACACGCCAGGTAACACACAGCAGGACAGTGAACAGTGCTGAAAACACTTTAGCATCCGTCCTCATCTTTTACTCGTTCTCACTGAGAACCATCTGTTTGTTTCTCTGAGCACAGTGAAAGCTGCCGACAGGTGACCTAAACACCTGTGTCCAGGTACGCAGCCTGTGAAGACCATCGGCTCTGAAACGGTGTATCTGTTTGCCCAGGAACAGACTTTGTCCTGATCTAGACTGAAGACTGAGGACTGATGTGGACTGATGTTCAGTGGCGTCACTGGACCTGCTGATGAAATCAGGTGAAATCAGTGTTTTTAGCTCTGATCTGAGGACAGACTGTGATTGGTTAACTGGGTGAAAGGTGACAGTGATGTCACTCTGACAGGTCACTCTGCCCACTGACACCTCACCGCTTCACTCAGGCCCCGCCCCTCTCCTCAGTGTCCCACCTACCTCCAGAGCAGTCCAGTCACTGAAGACATGGTCTGATTGGTCAGTCAGTAAGTGGGTAAAACAGAGGGAGGCTCTGATTGGACCAAAATGACACAGAGAAATAAAACTCTGATGTATTGAATTTATTTCTTAGTTTATTTTCTCATCAGTCGGTTTTTCTTTATCAGTGAATCCAAGTTTTAATGAAACTGGTTTTATTTTCACACCTGGATCCTTCATTATGCTGTGTGTGTGTGTGTGTGTGTGAGTGTGTGTGTGTGTGTGTGAGTGTGAGTGTGTGTGAGTGTGTGTGTGTGTGTGTGTCGTGGGGGGGGCTCGGTATAAACACCTCCCTCCCTCTCCCTCCCTGTCTCTTCTTCTTCTCTCCTCTCAGTGAGCAGGCTGCTCCCTCTCTTCTTCTTCTCTCCTCTCAGTGAGCAGGCTGCTCCCTCTCTTCTTCTTCTCTCGGGATATAAACGTGTTCAAACCGTCCGGATGTGCTGTCGGTCGTCTCTCTCTCCGGCGGCGGCGGCGGACCGTCGCTCATGGTGAGGTTCTTCTCTCGTCGTCGCTGTGGCGAGCGCCGGGAGCGCGACCTGTTGCGCCATGTGAGGCCGCGGCGTCGCGCGACAGATGGAGAGAGAGAGAGCGGGAGAGACGGAGGAGGAGGAGGAGGAAGGAGGGTGAGGACGAGAGCGACAGCACGATGCAGGTGGGAGGGGTCGGAAAGTCTCAGATTGAAAAACAACAACAACAAAAAAAACAGTAGAAGAAGAAGAGGTTACAGAGATAAAAGGTGCGCGGGAAAGACCTGAGGGCGAGAGACACTGACACAACACAGGGAGAGAGGAAGAGAGAGAGGCGACCCAGTTGGCAGAACCAGGGAGTGAGTGAACCGCTAACCCAGTTAGCAGTTCACACAGATTCTGCATTAAACATTACATTAAACTCGACGCGTCTGTGACTGAGCGTCGCTCCGAGGAATAATGAGACGTTTCCTGGCGTTTTATTGGTCAGTCCGATGATGACCTCAGGTTTTCATGTGTGAATTCTTCACACGTAGCTCGGGTTAAGTTTTTCAGAGCGTCAGAGATTTTGGGTGTTAGCATGTCAGCATCATTCTTAGTAGTGCTTTACAATTTGATGAAAACGTGCGATTGCGATTATTGTGGACAATATTGCGATTACGATATTATAAATGAATGGTGTCATGAGTCCACTTGCTTGAATATCAGGGACAACACAGAATAATTATAGTTTGTGTATTTCTCAACTCAAAACATACACGTGACAGGAAAAAAATACAAAACCTGAAGATTACACTGTTTGTTCCAAATAACTTAATATCACAAAATAAATAAAAGTTTGAAAATAAAGATATTTTTCAAAATGCATCCGTGATATTACGCTGTCTTTCACGTTACTTGGTTGGGCTTTTATTTGCATGCACTCGTCGATTTTTTTCTCTGTGTTGTCTCATGTTGATAGCGACTGGTCGTATAACCTCGGGAGGTAGCGACTTTAGCTTTGCAGGTTTTACACAGCACGTCTTGCTGTTCAGGGTTGTCACACCTGAATCCAAAGTATCGCCATACAACAGAAGTAGCATTTTTTTTCCGCCACCAACTCTGCTTGTCCCCTGTTCCTCCTCAGCGTCCATGTCTGTTACTACTGTTTGCTGAAAGCCGGGTAGTCACGTGACCGTACCTGCGGCTGCCCACAGCGCGTGGATGTGCCGTCAATTACTCCACATTGGTTTACATTAAATCGCAAATCGCAGTCTTTTATGCGGTTACGTAATCGCGCAGCGTGACATTGCGATTGCGATTAGATTAATCGTGCAGCACTAATTCTTAGCCTTCTTAAGCTAGCTTTACTTTAGCTCAGCTGGGTTAGCATCTCTGTTCTGTTAGCATCTGCTCCTCCTTCTCCGCCCACACACACACACACACACACAAGTTTTGTACTTCTTTGTGAGGACTGTCCTTTACATAATGTGTCCTCTGGCCACTAACTGTCCAAAATGTCCTCACAATGCAGAAATGTCCTCACTGTATCAGTCACAGTACCTTAACACCTGCCTGTCCACCTGTGTCTTATATTTTTACCATCAGTTTGTCTTTTTTTTTTTTGTCTTTAAAACTCAGAACCAAATTTCAAAATTCTTTTCAGAACCAAAGATAAAAAGTGATGTCATAGTAAAGTTTACAGCCAATCAACAACAGGTCTGAGGGCAGCCAATCAGGTTACACAGATTCAGTCATCTCTAATTAGGAGTGTAGGACCAAACATTTCCAGCAGGGGGCCACAGTGCACCATAAACAAAAGAAATCTCCAAATAGGAAATAAACCATCACGTTTTTCTGTTCATTCATTTATTTCTCCTCCACACCTCCACCCCACTGCTGTTCCAAAGTCACGTTAAATTTCATTAAATCTCGTTGTCATAATCAGGCTCCAGGTGCCTCGTTTGGCTATTCGTCACCGTCTGAGCATGCTCAGTGGCGGCGTGTGCCGTCCCGCCCCTTGGCGCCGCCAGCCAATTGCCTTCCTCTGCTATATCCTGTCCGCCAGCGCTCTGCGGCCACTGGCCAGTCGGGTAAGAGCGGCTGCTGAATGGCTTCTGATTGGATGAAAGTAAACAGGGAGGGATGGGAACAGCCATATATGTTCGTCCTTGTTTTGTCTTTTTTCTCTTTTCCTTTAGTTTCATATTTTCTCTCTCATCCCTTCACTTTGTCCTTTTTCTCTCCTCTTCTTTTCTCCTGTCTTAATTCTTCTCCGTCTCTGTATTTAAAGCGTCTGTAACCAACAGTTTTCTGTTAACGACGCATCAGTCGTCTCGTTTCAGCCGTTTTATGACACATTTCCTGTCTGGGTTAGTTTTCAGAATAAAAGCTTTTAAACCCCTCTGTCCACCACCTGCTGAGCAGCAGACAGACTCAGTCAGAGCAGCTGCTGAACATGGTGTCCCTCAGCAGCTGATGGAGACCAAACAGAGCTAAAAGACAGGGAACACTGGACTGAGGTCTGTCTCAGGGGGACTGTCCTCAGGTGGACTCAGATGTTGTGTTGAAGGTATGTTGCCATCAGATCACATGACCTTCTCATAAATATGGAAGTTTCCATCACTTCCTTCGCTCTGGACGAAACCATCAGGGCTCAGACTTTTTACGCAAGCTCGACGCCACCAGCCTCGTTACAGGAAGTCCAACGTCCTCTTCTTCTTTATTGTCTTTAATCTTGTTTTTCTCTTCTTCCTTAATGACTGAATCTGTTTTCTCATTTCTTCTCCTCATCCTCCTTTCCTTACACTCCTCCATAGACATGTTTATACTTTTATTTTTTACTTCAAATTTTTTTCTTTTCTTTTTGTATTTATTACACACAGGCACCTAACAGGGAAGTGCCACTGTAATTTCATTGTACATTGTTCAGTGACAATAAAGGCTACTCTATTCTATTCTATTCTATTCTATTCTCGCTCCTCCTCCTTGTTTCTCCTCCTCTCAAACCTTCTGTTCTTTCTTTTCCTCTTTCACTTTGTACAAAAGTTGAATTTGTAACAGTAAAATAAAGTTTTCTCTTCCTCTTTAAACTCAGTAAATGTTCAAACTGTAGTTTCCTGGTTTCTCCTTCAGGTGGCGTTGTACCACTCCTTCCCGACGCGCCTCCTCTCTCGGACCTGGGGTCGTCTGAACGGGGTGGAGCTCCCCACCTGGCTCCGGAAGCCCGTCTACTCCCTCTACATCTGGACCTTTGGGGTCAACATGCAGGTCAGGGTCAGGGTTAGTTAGGGTTAGTTAGGTAAGAGTGGTCACAGATACAGACGGACAGTTCACTGCGATTGTAGATTTAGATGTTATTTATGACATTTTTGAGATTTGTGACTCTTGTCCATTTTTATTAAACTGTCTCTGTCTCCGTCTCTGTCCAATAGGAGGCGGCGGTGGAGGATTTACATCAGTACAGGAATCTGGGTGAATTTTTCCGTCGACGTCTCAAACCTACAGTCCGGCCGCTGTGCGCCTCCTCCTGCCTGGTAACGCTCGCTGTTCAGCTCAGACACAATGCATGATGGTAGTTGGAGTCAGTGCAAGAGTTTTTGCATTTCACAGTTCATTTGGAAGATTTAAGCGGAGAGTGATGCATCTGAGAATTCATAATGATAATAACTGAAAACACAAGGTGTAACGACGGCCCGTCAGGTCCGTTTCCTTCACGCAGACGCAGAACGTCGGTGAAACCTGTGGTTCTGTGATCAGACGCCAGCTCTGCTTCCTTCTGGCAGATCTCTCCGGCTGACGGCAGAATTCTCCACTTTGGTCGGGTGAAGAACTCAGAGGTGGAGCAGGTGAAGGGGGTCACCTACAGTCTGGAGAACTTTCTGGGTCCACAGAAGCAGCATGGCAGTGGTAAGGCCACGCCCACTTCACCCCAGCCCATGTGACCTAACCTATGACAAACCTGTCAGATACACGTGTGTTCATCGACCAAACTGAAGCTTATTTAAAATCATTCACTGATTCTGTAAATGTAAAGAAGGATTTAAATGTGTGGGTTAGTTTCTGATTTTTCAGAGATTTGATCAGATGAGATGAATTCTGCTTCACAGTGTGTGAGACTCACCTGTGCTGATCTGGGACTCACCTGTGTTGACGTGGAACTTGTTGAGCTGCCATTTTGTCTCTGTCTCTCTCGTTAGACTCGTCCTCCTCCTTCAGGGACCTCCTCCTGTCCTCCCCGGACAGCGACCTGTTCCACGTCGTGGTCTACCTGGCTCCAGGTGACTATCACTGTTTCCATTCACCGACAGACTGGAGGGTGGATCTTCGACGTCACTTCCCAGGTGAGCGTTTGTTCACCTGTTCACCTGTTTGCTTTCTGTTGTCCGCCCGACCTTCACCACTCTCTCTCTCCTCGTCAGGCTCGTTAATGTCAGTTAACCCGGGCGTGGCTCGTTGGGTCAAAGAGCTCTTCTGTCTTAACGAGCGTGTGGCGCTCATCGGCCAATGGCAGCACGGCTTCTTCTCATTAACGGCGGTCGGAGCCACGAACGTGGGCTCCATCAGGGTTTACTTTGACCAGGTGAGGATCCGTGGATCCGGCAGCAGCTCAGCTCTTTGTGACGTAGCGTTTTTTTTACAGTTGCCAGAAAATGATGAGAAATTTAAAGGAAGAAGATGATTTGGATTTTTCAGACGTGTTGTCACGTCCTGTAAAATAAACCACATCACAGCAAGCAGAGCGGAGGCACAGGTGAACACACAGGTGTCACCTACAGAGCAACCAGGGAGGAGAGAGAACACACACACACACACCATGTAACACCATCATTACATTTTTAATTTATTAATATTTTATTAAAACTGTTTTCCCTTTAAAAATGTTTTTATCATTTCATAAAACATCGGTTTCATTTCGATGTGTTGTTGGCGGTCAGCAGTGTTGCTGTTGCTGTTGCTGTTGTCGCTGTTGCTGTTGCTGTTGCTGTTGTTGCTGTTGTTGTTGTGTTGCTTACATTAATATTTCCTGTGATTATTATTGTTTGTTCTGTAAGTGACTGAGTTGTCTTCGTCCTCAGGAGCTTCAGACCAACGCTCCTCGCTACAGTAAAGGCTCCTTCCACGACCATAGCTATGTTGCCATCGGCGACCAGTTGTTGAAGGCGACTGATGAAGGGGGCGTGGCCTTACAGAGGGGGGAGGCGATGGGGGAGTTTAACCTCGGTTCCACCATCGTTCTGCTGTTCGAGGCTCCCAAAGACTTCAGCTTCAACCTGCAGCCGGGACAGCGAATCAGAGTGGGGGAGGGGCTCGGCAGCCTCTGATTGGCTGGGCGGACACAGGGCCAGAGGCCTGAGGACGGGACAAAGTTTAAGACATTGTGGATCATTTTCTACGTAAGGAAGACGCGGTGGAGGATGTGAAAAGGATGTGTTTGTTTTTATGACTTGTTCTCCCAGAATGCCTTGTGCCTCATGACGGGGAAGATGCCAAACTTTTCTCTCTCCCTCTCTGTATTTCTACTCTGTCTCTATGTCGCTCACCCAAATCAAACCCCATGAACTAAGCAGCTCCTTTAAAAACATTCAGACACAAAGTCAGTTTTATTTTTTCATCAACTTTAAGTCAAAGTTTCCACAAGTTCAGATGTGAAAAGTTCGTCCACTGACTCAGGTCGAGTGTTTGTTGTTCATCTGATTGGTGGAGACTCGTCAGGATGCGTGTGATTGGTCAGAAAGAAACATTAATCATTCATTTCTCCCTTAATGTCATTTTCATGTTAAATCTGTAATAATGAATAAATATTTTCTTCTCACACTTTTGTTTTTATGCAAAATATAAATTAAAATTTAACATATTTACTGATGTCATGGTGGCGCAGTGGTTAGCACTGTCGCCTCACAGCAAGAGGGTTCAAACCCCGGTCTGAGCGGTGTGGGGTCTGCATGTTCTCCCTGTGCCTGCGTGGCTGTGTGTGTGTGTGTGGGTGGTTAATCTGTCTTTGTGTGTCAGCCCTGCGATTGGCTGGCGACCAGTCCAGGGTGAACCCCACCTCTCCCCCGTAGTCAGCTGGGATAGGCTCCACCTCCCCACGACCCTGACGGGTTAAGCGGTAGAAAATGGAAATTTACTGATGTGCTGAGATGATTCTACTGAAAGGAGCCAAGGAAGGAGCCAGGGAAGGAGCCAAGGAAGGAGCCGCTCTTTGCAGTGAGAACCGTTAACTTTTAAAACATTTCAGCGATAATCTTTTCTGACATTATATCATACTAAATATCACATTATCATTTTCAAATTAAAACAATCTGCAGTTTAAACTGAACAGTTTTCATGTTTTCTTTGTTTTTATTTTGAAGAGTGTTTTTAGAAAGTTGAATTTTCTTGTTTCTAAGTGATGAAACGATCAAACGCAGCTTTTCACTAACAACAGTTAAGTCTTTATTCTGTTCAAATAAAGTTTTTACATCAGCTAAAGCAGAGTCTTAGCCCCGCCCCTGGCAACACAACCAGCAGCACAACCAATAGGACAGCGGCGGGCAGCAGTTGCCATAGCGATGGAAACGCGGCTCAGCCAAACCACCGTGTGACCAGCCGTCGTCAGCGACCTCCTTCCCCAGCCACAGCTTCCCGTCCTGAGACGCATCTCTCGCAGCCTCCCCCTCCCTGCGACCGGCGCTCCAGGAGGACGAGGAGCAGGAGGAGGTGCAGGTCTGCTGGGCCTTCACTCCCAGGAAGGAGGCCAAGTCCAGGTCCAGACCCGCTGCTCCTCCTCTGGGCCGAGGCGTGTTCTGTCGACACTGAGGACATGGGATCCACACCTGGAGGGACAGTTTGTGTCTTCAGCCTGAGCTTATAACAGGTTACCTGCCCCAGAGGCTCCCGGTCACCAACGTGTTGAAAGCTGCTAGCTTCATAACGTTAGCCAGTAAGTTAAACTCAGGTGAGTGCTGATGATGTCATCACTCACCTGTTCGTTGATGACCGTGTCCAGCCTTTTCAGACACGCCTGGCAGAAGGCATGGCCGCAATGCAGTCGCCGGGGCAACCGCATCGCTAAGTCGTAGCTGCCGAAACACACGATGCACACCAGGTCCTGTCTCCTCGGCAACGACATTGACTCCATGGCAACAGAGGAGAGAGGAGGCGGAGTAGGGGGGCAGGGGTGACAGGTCACTTCCTCTTCCTCCTCCTCTTCTTTTTTTTTGTCATCAGACATTTTGTTCTGATTGGACAAAGAAGAAAAGTTTCTGTTTTTCACTAGGACCAGAGTCAGAGTCAGACTGGGACCAGGGCCAGGGTCAGACTGGGACCAGAGTCAGTGTCAGACTGGGACCAGTGTCAGAGTCAGACTGGGACCAGAGTCAGAATCAGACTGGGACCAATGTCAGAGTCAGACTGGGACCAGTGTCAGAGTCAGACTGGGACCAGGGCCAGAGTCAGACTGGGACCAGAGTCAGAGTCAGACTGGGACCAGAGTCAGACTGGGATCAGTGTCAGACTGGGACCAGTGTCAGAGTCAGACTGGGACCAGGGCCAGAGTCAGACTGGGACCAGAGTCAGAGTCAGACTGGGACCAGAGTCAGAGTCAGACTGGGACCAGTGTCAGAGTCAGACTGGGACCAGGGCCAGAGTCAGACTGGGACCAGAGTCAGAGTCAGACTGGGACCAGAGTCAGTTCGTGTTGATCAGCAAAGATATTTTTCATACGAATGAAACAAACAATTTACAGCAACTGTGATTGGTCAGATTCTTCACGTCATCACAGACTCACCTGGATTTTTTCTTCTTCTTGTTTGTTTTTCTTCACATTCTCTCGTCCTCCTTTCTGTTTATTGTTTACTCTTCTTGACGTCTTTCATTCTGCTTTTTCCTTTTATTTCTTCCTCTCTCGTTTTTCAGTTTTCCTTCCTTCTTCTCGTCTTTTACTCCAGTGTTTTGTCTCCTCTCATCCTAGTTTTTCTTCTTCTCTCCTCGTCTTTTATTCCACTTGACTTTTCACTCCGTTCCTTGGTCAGTCCTTCCTCTCCTTTTTCCTTTCTTCTTCTTTTTTATCGTTTTCTTTCTCTTTTTGTTTTTATCAGCTCTGTCTTCTTCTTTCTTTCCTTTTCGGTCTCGCTGTTCTCTCTCTTTTCTTCTCTGTTCCTTTGTTATCGTCGTCAGAGAGAGAGAGAGCCACCTTCATCAATAATTCAACCTCGCTCGCCCAACGCTCGAGTCTCTGAGTCAATTCATCATCAAACAGTTAATGAAACGAGTTTTTAACGTAAACTTTCCCACGAGCTCAGAAACATCAGTCGAGTTTCTGATTCTGTAAAAAGCAAAAATATCAAAAATAACATGAAGCATTTCCTGTAAATAAAAATGTAGAAATGAGACAAAATCAATAACAGATCAATACTTTCACAATGATACAGAACTAATGTGTAAATATAAGTTTACATATATAACAAATATTCAGATTTAAACTTTGATCATATAAAATTTGAACACATTAAATAATCAATAATCTGAACTGTAACCTGATCAGCCAATAGAAAGTTGAGGTTCTCAGGTTTCTATTGGCTACTGGTGTCAACCTATCAGGTTACAGCTCAGCGTGGACAGACTGAGGTTTCCACGGCAACAGAGAGAGACAGAAACTGTAACCTGTGTAAAATGCGTGTGCGTTTACATGTGCGAGGTTGTTTTTTCGCCCTGAGCTTTGTCTGCAGGCGTCTGCACTCAGCTGTTTTTACTGATTCCAGATCAGAGAGTGAAAGACGCCTGCAGTCGACTGACTGAATGACGTGAACACAGATCAGTTTACGTTTCAAACAGACTTCAGTCACTTTATCGGAGTTCATCTTCACGTGCTCTTTATTTGCCCTGATCCATAAATCAATCACAGAACAATAATCTGATTCCACACTCACACATTTTTACACTTTGACTTCAAAACCTCCTTCAAACTAAAATGTTCTGAGTCGCTGTCATGAAAAAAAAATCGAAATACTTTATGGAAAAAGTTTAACACTTTCTGAAAAAAAACAAACAAAAATCATCATCGTAATCATTTCATCTGACGAAGGAAAAGCTGAGTGAAACTGAATCAATACAAAACACAAAGAAAAAAGAAAGAAATCTTCTAAAAATGTCCAAAATCTCCATTTTTCTAACGTACACAGGTGTTTCAGGAAATTTCAGCGTTGCTTTCTAAAAAGATCTTTGAAAAAATCCTGAACATTTGTGTGAAATTCAAAAGTCATTTAATAAGAAAGAAGCTTGTTAGTGTCAGACGAAGGTTAAATGGATTCATTGCTGTAAAATCATTCACCTCGTGTTTCACTGTCAGAATCACAGTGATGATGAAATTACATTAATAATTCATTAGTTTTAGTCACTGTTACATCAGTGGCGGCCATTTTGTGTCTAATCTGCTTCAACATGAACAAACGTCTGATCTTTCTCTGGTTTTTAAACCAAAGAAAGAAAAATAAAGTAACGGATGAAAAATGGACGAACGAGGGAGGAAAAGCTCTGCGATCACAAACGTTACATTAAATCTGGTTTCAACATTCATGTTATTTTGCTTCATCAAATAATCGTTGTTGTTAAAATTATGATTCTGTTTGTCAGAAAAACCTCAACTCAAAGTTCACTTACCTGCTTATTCCTGAAGCTTTCAGCTGCGTTGCTCAGTCTTCTTCTCTGAGCTTCAGAAATATTTCAGTAAGTGGACCTTGAGCTCTTGTCTGAATCTTGATGATTCGTCTTTAAAACTTCATCTCAACTTCATCTCAGTTTTTTAACCTAAACAGGAAGTTGATAGTTTTTTAGTTTTCCACATTAAAATGACACAAAATGGCCGCCACTGAGAAACAACTTTCTCAAGTTCACAACCTTTCCTTCCCTCCTTTCCTTCTTTCACCTCCTCAGTTGTGTTCTTGTTTCCTTTCCTTCCTTCCTTTGACATTTCCTCAGGGGAATAACAGAAACATTGACCCATGAATAAATAATTCTGAGCCAATCAAAATCCTCCTGGTGTGCTGACATCACATCCTGTCACTGTGATGTCATGTCCCGTCATGCTGATATCACTTCCTCCTCCTGCAGCGGTAGCAGCAGGCGCGACACCTGCCTCCCCCCTCCTCCTCTCCCCCTTTGTCTTCCTTCACCATGTATGGTGGCGGGGGGGCGGAGCTCGAAGCGCTGTACGGGTTCCCGTCGTGACTGCTCAGAGCCACTGGATTGGCTATCACTGTTGCAACATCATCAGAGGGGCGGAGCTTAGCCCTCGGGATGGTCACCTGACCGTACGGATTGTCCAGGGAGACGTTGATGTTTGATGACATGATGGCACGTCAGGGTTAAAACTGACCAGTCAATCAATCGCTCCAGCAGTCAGGGTGAAAGAGCGCTGTGGAGAACGGAGAGAAGAGAGAGAGGTTAACTGGGAAAGGAGGAAGAGAAGACACACTGCTGTCCACAAACGTTTGCCTCCATGGTTTATTTTGTTCGGTGTATGATTTAAACTGAACTCAACTTCCCAGAATTCCTCAGACCTTCACACCTACACCTGAACTCACCCTCCACAGTGAAGAAGTTCCATTAGCACCAGCGGCTGCGACACAGAGTCCGTCAGCCTCTGGCTCCAAACACAACACCACCAAGCAGGTTTACGACTCTACGACCGCACGACTCTACGACCGTACATGTACACGTGTTCTTAGCAGGAGATTCTTAAGTTTCTTTGCAGAAATGTTTGATAAACTGAAACATATAAACACTGTGACCCCTCAGGAACCAAACGTCTCCACGCTCGTCCTCAGAGCAGATTCAGATTCCTAAAACCATTTCAGGCCACGCACACCTGCTGCTGTGGGACACGGTCGGTTCTGCTGCAGTTTGAACAAATGTTTAGTAAAAGCCTGAAAACGTTTTCCAGCATCACCTGTGTGACCTGCTGCTGTGCTTTGAGCCTCTTACATGCAGTACTTTCCTTGATACTCTGTGAATTTTACTTTTAATACTAATGTAAGTTTTGAATCCAGGAAGTTTGACCTGTAACAGACACCTGTCTCTTTGTACTTCTACTGAAGTAACATGTCGTCTCTGTACACCGTGGAGCTGTGAAACTTTAACTCGAGGTGTTTGTGCTCCTACATACAGGAAGAGCACAGGTTTGTTTCAGCTGCGGACTCACCTGCTTGGAAGCCACAGGTGTTTCCTCTTCTTCTTCTTCCTGAATCTGTCCTTTATTGAAGCACAAACTTCTTCCTCTGTGGTTTTATCCTCTTTCTTCTTCTTCTTCTCCTGAAATGAAAGAAATTCACAAACTGAAGGAAAAGACACAAACAATATAAATCTCTCTCTCTCTCTCTTTTTCAATGTGTGTGTGGCTCGCTCAACCGCCTCGCCCAAACCTGTTTTACCTGACGACACTCCCCCTCTCTCTCTCCCTGTTCATTCTTTATGGAGCTCGACCGCTCTCACCTCAAACCAGCCCCCCTCAAAAAAACAATGGAGGTGGTGGTGGGGGCCTTCTTTCTGTGTCACTTTACCTCTCTACCTCCATTCATTCCCTATGGAGCTCTCTCTCTCTCTCTCTCTCTCTCTCTCTCTCTCTCTTTGGCAGCAGGTCTTATTGTTCTTTGTTTATTTGTTTGTTATTTTTCCAGCGTTGAATGAAGCGAAGCATCTTCGTGCTGTTCTGTTCCACCTCTGCTTCAGTCCAACGTTCTCTGTCTCTGAGTTTATTGAGTTTCATCTGTGTTCGGCCTTTTTCAGGAGCTGAAGTGTGTGTGTGTGTGGAGGGGGCGGGGTTAGTAACCGGTCAAACAGAAACTGTTCTCTATGTTTCATTCCTACACGAAGCCCCGTCCACATGTTGCTCCTATTGGCTGAATTTCACAGGTGAGTGGTATTTTTCAGTTCAGTTGTGTTTACACAGTCGTGACAGACGTTATCTCAGTGCTCTTTTCAGACGCAGACTCAGAGAGGACGAGTTTTCCTGTGGAACCAGTCTGGGCTCAGGAAGCAGGCACACTCTGATTTTAAAATCAGGCTTCAAACCTTCTGTCTGACAAAGCTTAGAATCAGTTGTAGTTCCAGGTTTAGTTATTCTGACTAAACTTAGTCTCAGTTATTTCTACAGACTCTGTCACAGCTCAGGATAAAGCTCAGAGTAGGACTGGCTCAGGAAACTGATCCATCCCTTAGTGATGCTGCTATAGGCCAAGGCTGCTGGGAGACTTCCCATGATCCTCTGCACACCTCTTCTCTCTGTCTCTGTCCCTGTCTGCAGGTGTATCTGTCTGTGGTCCTGGCTCCGTCTCTAACACATGACTGTGTTTAATGTCCCACTCTGCTTCAGATCCATGTTGGATCCATATTCTCTGCAGACTGTGATGAAACAGCTGTTTGCTCCTGTGCTCTGTCTCCTATCACAGCTGTAACCTGCTGAGCACAGGATCCACTAACTGTTCTGGGATCTGAATGCTGTGCCTCTAACATCGTCCACTTCCTGTGTGTATCATGTTCTATATGCTGCATGTCCTTCTCCTCTCCTCCATTCCCAACTGTCCGATCTTCCTCCTCTTCCTCCTCTCCCTCCTCTCACCCAGCCCGGTCCTCAGCAGGAGGGTCCCCCATATGAGCCGGGTTCACAGGGAGCTGTGTCTGCTGATCTGGGGTCAGACTCTGGGTCTGTGTAAAGAGCTCTGAGACAATTCTGACTGTGGAAGGAGCTGAATAAATAACACTGAACTGAATTTACATGAATGGGCCGTTAGTGTTTGGTCAATCGACCATCACTGGTCCCAGAAACCAGGGTCCAGGCTGAAGGCTGTTTGAATACCTGTTACTGTGGAAGTGAAGCGGTCAGGTGTGTTTTTCTCTGTTCTCCACAGAATCACAATCACAATCAGAAAACTTTATTGCCAGGTTTGTTACACATAAACAGAAACTTCATAAAAAGACCCTGCCCCCCCGCGCCCCCCACCCCTCCCCCTTCCGTTTCCCACGGAAGCCCCTCCCTTCCCTGTTAGCCGTTAGCCGCTTAGCTCTGTGGCAGGACGACAGGAGGAAGAAGAAGCCGGGAAAACGGAGGAGAAAAACGCGGACAGCCGGTGGAGATGGTCCCGGCGGAGGACGGCAAAGAAGTGCGGTGACCGGACAGCGACACTGCCGTAGGAAAAAGCTGCTTCCCGGTGCGTTACTGTGGCTGAACACGGCCCAGGAGAAGTGGAAAAACAGCGAGCCCTGTCCCGACTCTCCCTCTCCTCCTCCTCCTCCTTCACCCTTTCTTTATTTACCGGTAGAAATGCGCAGAAAAACGACAGAGACAGAGAAAAGCGGGCTGTATGTCGCTGTGTTTAGTTGTTAGTTTGTGGTAAAGCTGCTCTGAAATCTGATCAGCCTGTTTGTTAGCCTGTTAGCCTGCTAGCTTCAGTCTCTCGTTGGTTTTAATGAGCGCAGCGGCTAGCGTTAGCCTGGTTCAGTTTAAGGAATTTGAAGTTCATGAGTTTAAGAAAAGATGAAAATGAAGTAGTTTCATGTTGAAGCGGGATCTGAGAGGTTTGGAGGGAAAAGGAAACTGACGTCAGACGGTTTGTTCGTTTTCTGAAGTTTGAGTTAAAGTTTATTTAATTTTTATGTTCAGGATCAGTTCAGAGGCCAGCTGCTGTTAAAGCTCTGTCCAACTGGGACAGCTGTTTATCAGTGGGACAGTGAGTTCAGTGTTCGATCTCAGGACTTTCACAAACCTTTTAGAAAAATGTCTTTTTTTTTTTTTTGAGAAATCTGAAAAGTGATTTAAAGTTTTATTGGATCCTTGAAGATAATCTGTAGTGTGATCATGTCTGAAGCTGATGGTTTTATAGAAGTGATCAGTGTCCTCACTGTCCTCACTGTCCTACCTGCTTTATCTGTTGCTTTTTTGCTTTGAGGGTTGTGAAATCAGTTTGAATGTGTTTGCTAAGTTTTTAAGAAGCTTTGAGAAACTTCTGGACGCTGTGACAGTGAGTCGGTTGTTAGCAGTGGTTTGTTCAGACCCGTGTGGAGCTGCAGGATGTGACCTGGGTGAAGGAGCTGTGTGTTAGCAGCTCTTCCATGTATTAAGATGTGTGTTGTGTAATTATGAGACTGTTTTAATGCTGCACACATTTTTATTGAGCTGTCTCTGTTCTCTCTCCACAGACAATCATGCAGTTATTCCCTGCTCGCCCTCGCCGTTAGAGAGAGAGAGAGAGAGAGTGTGTGTGTGTGTGTGTGTGTGTGTGTGTGTGATCCAGGATGGGGTTTGGTCGGGATCTGAGAAATTCCCACGAGGGCTTACTGAAGCTGCAGGACTGGGAGTTAAAGGTACACATGTCCACACAGTGTTCGTCTGTTCAGGAGCCTGTTCACTGTGTGTCTGTCCAGACGCAGCCTCACTGTTCCGCTTCACTCTCGCTGCGACACGTCGCCCCAGAACATGTTTTACATCACATGACCTGTACTGGTGATGTCACACAGAAAACTTTTTGGTGCTTTTGTTCCACTGGTGTTTAACCTTAACACCTGTCACCACGAACAGGTCGATTTTCCAGCCGTCTGTTTGTGGGTTGGTTGATTTGATCTGCGTTGACCTGCGGGGAGGGGGCGTGGTCTGTGCGGTGTGATCCAGTTAAAGGGGCGGGTCGAGGTTGTGTTTTCAGGTTTGGATCCTGATCAGAAACATCACATGTATTTCTGTTGCTGAGCTCAGTGAGCTTCATACATGTTATACATCATACATGTTGTCAGGCGACTTCCTTCCTAACCCTAACAATCACTGAAAATCAGCAGCAGGAGGTGAGACAGCAGTTTATGGTGCAGGGCTGAGAATCACTGGTGTGACTGAAACAACGTGGATGTGTGTTTGTCGCCCTCTAGCTGCTGGAGACGGTGAAACGTTTCATGACTCTGCGGGTGAAGAGCGATAAGGAGTACGCCGCTCTGCTGCTCAGCATGACTCAGCAAACTGAGAAACAGGAAGCTGCCGACTACGTCAGCACCGTGAGCAAGGTGAGCTGAGTCACCTGTCCATCAGTCCTGATGTCTCTTGCCCAGTTTCAGAGCCAAGTCCTGAACCTCGGAGCAGGATCTCCCGTTAGCCAGATAACTTCAGGTTTAACTCAGGCTCTCAGGGTCACGTCGCCGTGGTAACTTCTGTTGCCAGATCAGATCAAACCAATCAGATCACTGGAAACACTGAGTCATCAGTCCTACAGGATCCTGACAGGGACAAAAGAGTTTCCAGTAAAGTGCAGAATAATAAACAGCATCAGGTGTGTCTGTGGGTGAGCGGGTGGTTTTTCATGTGTTCACTCTGGGAGAGTTTCTCACTGAATCACTCCATCAGAAATATTCACACACTCTGACTCCTGCCTGACTCCACACCTGTGGATGAACTGTACCTGAGTTTACCTGCAGGTGTCACCGTTTCTCCCCACATCATATTCAGCTTTATTCATGTTAATTCATGTCATATTAACACTCAGCCTCTGTCACATGGCCGAACTCAGAGCAGGTAAACCCAGAGAGAACTGAGCCAGATGAGAACCTGCTTCCTGATCCAGGTGGATCCAGGTGATCCAGGACGGACGGTGAAAACCAGATAACATACACAGATCCTGGATATGTTGAACCTCTCTCTGTCTCTGTGTCAGTCGTGGTCGCAGGTGATTCGTCAGACGGAGGCGTTGGGTCGAGTGATGAGGAGTCACGCCGACGACCTGAACTCTGGTCCTCTTCACCGCCTGGCCACGTTGATCCGAGACAAGCAGCAGGTGAAGAAGAGCTACCAGAGTCTTCATCAGCAGCTGGAGAGCCACAACCACAAGGTCTGCTGGGAAGTGCGTCTGTTAGGGAGGGTGGGCTTGGGGAGGGGGGTGTACGTGTGGGATCTGACAGGTGTCAGTCTGTGAGTTTAATGCGTCTGAAGCTGTTGGAATAATTCTTTCTTAGGAATCCTGTTGTTGTTTGTTGTTGCTAGGTAACCAGGAGCGACCTGGAGAAGCTCAAGGCGACGTATCGTCAGCTGAGCCGTGATGCAAACAACGCCAAAGAGAAATACAGAGAGGCTCTGACGAAAGGTTCCTGCTGCTCACGCTTCATGTTTCTGCACTTTAATTCTGAAAAAAGCTGAAAAGTCAAAGTTTGAATTTTGAAAAGTTTGAAATGTGAAAAATGTTAAATGATCAGAAAAAATAATTGGTATTATTATATATTGTTTTCACCAGACAGGAAGTCTGGTTTCAAACAGGGTAATAGTTCCACCAGCTAGCAACAGGAAGTAAGCCTTATACGACAAACATCCTTTAATTAGGTTTGTGATCATGTTGGTTGGACACAGGAAGTGAAATGTCCGCTGCCACAGTCCATACAGGAAGTAAGGTGTAAATACCCCTTTAGTGTTCAGTGGTGGTGAAGATGAACGGCGGCGGCAGCCGACATCATGACATCATCCCTGACGTGTGACGTGTGAGGGTCCGATCAGCACTGCTCGCAGCTTTAATTTTGTTTTTACATTTACGTGTTTGTTGATTTTCTGTCGTAAAGTTTTACAGTTTCTAACTGAGTGAAATGTCAGAGTTTCACTTCCTGTTCTGGTGTTTTTAAAATAATGTTTTAGAAACTTTTTCATACTTTTCAGGAAATTGCCAAACTTTCAGACCTCGTCTGCAAAACTCTTACAAAAGATTTACAAACCTCCTCTGGTCCAATCACAGGCCGGGAGGCGGAGCGTGCCCGAGAGCGTTACGACAAAGCGACAGCGAAGCTCCACAACCTTCATAACCAGTACGTGTTGGCGGTTTGCGGCGCTCGAACGCAGCAGGAAGAACACAAACTCTGCGCCGCTCCTGCACTGCTCGACGCCCTGCAGAGGATGCAGGAGGACATGACACTCGCTCTGTGAGTCACATAGCTGCTGACACGTTAGCTGACACGTTAGCCGACACGTTAGCTGACATGCTGACATGTTAGCTGACATACTGACATGTTAGCTGACACGTAAGCTCTTTAACTTAACCACGTACGGACTCGTGTAGCAGACGTGTGTGATGCGTGTCTCTGTGTTGCTGCAGTAAAAGTATACTGGAGGAGTACTGTGAGATCAGCAGTCTGCTGACGGAGGAGATCGTCAGAGTTCATCAGGAGATCTCAGCAGCTGTTCAGCAGATCGACCCGTTGGCAGAGTATCAACACTTCATTGATGCCTACAGGTCAGAACGTCTCCGAGTCCGGCTGTGGTTACCGTGGTGACCGTGGCTGCTGTGTGTTATACATGAGTATTGATCTCAGGTCGATACTCATTAATTATATAACAACTCTCTCTCTCTCTCTCTCTCTCTCTCTCTCTCTCTCTCTCTCTCATCCCTGGTCCCTGTGAGAATGATGTTGCTTGCTCCTGGTTACCATGGTAACCATGTTTGTCTCTCTTTCAGGTCTCCAGAGACTCCGGAGCCGAGCGTGGAGTTCGACGCGTCTCTGTTGGAGGAGACGGACAACCTGCCGGCCAATGAGATCCTGTGGAACACGCTGACGGCCGACAGCCTGCAGGCCATGTGAGCCACTTCCTGTGGCGGCGGCTCGATGGAGCCGTTCTCTGAGCTTTAACACGATTTCAAACTTTAGTTTCCACCCCTGAGAATTTTTTTGTTTGTTTGTTTGTGTGTTTGCTTTTCAGGTTGTCGTCAGCGACGGAGGAGCTGACGCTAACTCAGCAGAATCTGAGGACGAAGGAGGCGCTGGCTGACGACCTGGACTCCAAGATCCAGACGAGTCAGCAGAGTGCTGAGAGGAGGAGCGAGTGAGTCGTTGGAGACGATGACTCAGCATCTGTCTGGTTTCATGTCCCCTCTCTCTCTCTGTGTCCTGACTCTCTGTCTGTGTCTCCCGCCCTCAGCTGCGTCCTGCTGCTCAGTCAGAAACTCTCTCTGCTCGAGCTTCGTCACGCTGTCCAGTCGCTGCGTGGCTCGGAGGCCCGCCTCGCCTCCCAGAAGGCCCTGCTGGACGCCAAGATGGCTGCCACCTCCACCTCGCCTCCCCCACCACCACCTCCCCCTGCTCTGCCGTACGAGGACGACGCCCGCTCCGTTGGATCCACCGTAAATATTCAATTATTGATTAGCCTACGATTGTGTGCACAGGAACTAGAACTCACTACTGACTTTCAAAATAAAGGCTCCTTTTTCTTATAACTTGGTTCACAGGCTCTGAACGTTTGATGTTACAACAGCTGATGGTGTTCACTCTGTGTGTGTGTGTTTCCTGTGTGTTCAGGATAAAGCGAAGGAGAGGAGCTCTCGGTTCGACACTCTGCGACACTCTCTGGCCGGAATGATCCGATCTCCTAAAGCCATGCTGGGCTCCTCGACCTCGGTGAGGTTCATCTTCTGTCGGTCTTTGACTCTGAGCAGGTGAACGTGTGCGCGTCAGGCTGTTGTTACGAAGCTGCAGCACGCTGGGCTCCACGCTCGCTTTCCCACCGGTAGCCAGTGACGTCGCGTGCTAGTGCTCGTGTAGTGTTTTATCCTGAGCGGTTTCTCTGCTGAACAGAAGTGGGAGGGGCTAAGAGTTACAGGTGACACTCTGCTGACCTGGTCACATGTTTGGAGCTGCCAGAATAACTTTCCCCTCGTTACATGTGTACTTTTTCTCACCCGTCCGTCTCCCCCTGAGATGGGAGGTCTCAAGGAGGAGGAGGAGGAGGCGGCTGCTGTAGGACGATGAAAGTGCAGCAGGCTGAGTCAGCAGCGCTGATGCTGAGGGGCATCAACACGGCGTGATGTCACGACACATGAACGCGGCCACTCTCAGTCTGAAGCACGGCTCCAGCGGACACACAGCTCACAGGGAGCTGAAGCTCCTGCACAGCAGTGATGGACGCTGTTGAAGCAGAGGTGTGAGGGCGTGAGCTGACAGGGAGCAGCGTCTGAGCGCGCTCCAGTCTGCGGCACATGCTCGTCTGTTTGTAACTCGACCCGTTCACAGTGCTGTACGGTTTCCTGGGAGGTTAGAAACCACACAGTCACCGAGCTGAGGAACCACGGTCGTCCTCATCATGTGTCCCACTGCGTCCGAGTCTCGGGTTTACTGTTCATTCTTCCTGTTCAGGTTTGTTTCCTGTCAATAAAGTTTATTGAATACACTTTAATAATGAAGTTCTCTCTCCTCCCCTCAGCAGTTCTTTGATGTGATCCCGACGTCGGAGCGCCCCCTGGCAGAGCAGGAGTGGTATCACGGTGCCATCCCCCGCACAGAGGCTCAGGAGTTACTACGGCAACAGGGAGACTTCCTGGTGAGGGAGAGTCACGGTAAACCCGGCGAGTACGTCCTGTCTGTGTTTTCTGATGAACAGCGACGACACTTCATCATCCAGTACGCCGACGTACGTACGAAACTCCGCTCTCAGTAACTACGTGTTTATACAGCACAGAGGGTTTTAACCTGCGGCGTCTGAGCTCAGTGTGGGAGGGGCCAGGACAGGGACGGAGGTCTGAGCTCAGCAGGTCCACAGATGTCCCTCTGTTCTCAGATCCCCCAGGTTCAGACTCCCTGTGCTGTGATGTGTATTAATACATTTACAGTCCTTTATAAAACATCCCTGTAAAAACTGACATGTGAACACCCCCACCCTCACCCCTCCCCCTCTCCCTCTCTCCCCTTCTCTCTCTCTCTGGTAGAGTCAGTACCGTTTTGAAGGGACGGGTTTCTCCACCATCCCTCAGCTCATCGAGCATCATTTCTCCACCAAGCAGGTCATCACCAAGAAGTCTGGAGTGGTGCTGCTCAACCCTGTTGTCAAGGCAACCGTTCACATATATATCCAAACATACATGGACATGTTGCAGTGCGCTGGCGTGTTTGAGTGCAGGCGTGTGGATGTGAAGTGAAACGCTTTGTGTGTGTTTCAGGATAAGAAGTGGATCCTGAACCATGAGGACGTGGTCCTGGGAGACCTGCTGGGAAAGGTGAGCTGCACCATTCGCCTCCGGCTTCATTCACTTTCAATTTTAACCTCTCCCTGGCTCCATATCCCATCATGCCCTGCTGTCTGCTGGTTACCAGGGTAACTTTGGCGAGGTGTTTAAAGGGACGCTGCAGCGCGATAAAACGCCAGTCGCCGTCAAAACGTGTAAAGAAGATTTACCGCCGGAGCTGAAGATCCGCTTCCTGTCTGAGGCCAGGTCTGACTCTCATTACTCACACATGTAATTCTGCTGCAACAAACGAGAGGAAGAAGGCAGGTCACGCTTACACAGGAACAAACAGTACCTAACATTGGCAGTGATGAACGTGTTTTTACCAGCAGCAGCTGCAGGACGTTAAACCGTCACGCGGCGTCATGAGTGTCGAACAAAGTTTTGGTTTTTAGTGTCACACGTGTTTGGATAGTGAATTCAAAATGGACAACTTCCTGTTAGACGTGTCCACTGAGTCTGTGTGGTCGTAGAGACCCTCCCACCTGATGTGGGACAGTGAATTCTGCTTTCTGATTGGCTGCCTGGAAAATGTGTAGCTGTTCTGATCGGCTGGTGTCTCATGCTGCCTGTCTGTGATTGACTGCAGAATATTGAAGCAGTACGACCACCCAAACATCGTGAAGCTGATTGGTGTTTGTACTCAGCGACAGCCGATATACATCGTCATGGAGCTGGTTCCTGGTGGGTGGAGCTTCACTTATCCTCTGTTTTTTTCTTATTGAAAATATTTGGTCCGTCTCTAAAAGGTGTGTTTGTGTGACCCCTCACTGCATCTGTCAGGTGGAGACTTCCTGTCCTTCCTGAGGAAGAAGAAGGACGAGTTGAAGACAAAGCAGCTTGTTCGCTTCGCTCTGGACGCTGCTGCCGGCATGGCGTACCTGGAGAGCAAAAACTGCATCCACAGGTAACTCACACCAGTTCGTCTGTTTACCTGAGACCAGCTCTCCAAAATACAGTTCACATGAAAGGCAGGTTGAAGGCTGTTATTCTGAAAGACCTGCAGCTTCCAGAAATCAGTTTACAGTTTAGAGCTGGTTGAACTGGTGGAGGTCAGTGGGTCAGGATTAACCTGTCTGTCTCCACCTGTCTGTCTCTCAGGGACCTGGCAGCCAGGAACTGTCTGGTGGGGGACGGCAGCGTGTTGAAGATCAGTGATTTTGGGATGAGTCGTCAGGAGGACGACGGGGTTTATTCTTCATCTGGTCTCAAGCAGATCCCCATCAAATGGACTGCACCTGAGGCCCTCAACTACGGTATCACCTGTCTCACACCTGGCACACACCTGTCTCACATGGCTATAAACGACAGGTGTTTACTCACTGTTACTCCCCCCGTGTAATCAGTGTCTAACTTTGTGTCCTGATCTGTGATTGGCTGCCGCAGGTCGTTACAGCTCAGAGAGCGACGTGTGGAGTTACGGGATCCTGCTGTGGGAAACCTTCAGCCTGGGGGTGTGTCCTTATCCCGGGATGACCAATCAGCAGGCCCGAGAGCAGGTGGAGAAAGGTAAGCTGCTGTCAGAGAGAGGGATCCGACCAGCTGAGGGGACAGGAGCCTGTCTGAATTTGAAACCACAGAAACATGACACAAGCCCCCTTCCCCCTCCCTCTCTGGTTGCTAGGTTACAGGATGGCGTGTCCTCAGCGTTGTCCTGAAGACGCGTACAAAGTGATGCAGCGCTGCTGGCAGTACAACCCTGAGGACCGACCCAAGTTCTCCGAACTGCAGCGAGATCTTGCAGCCATCAAGAAAAAGTGATGAGACAGAAGAGATTAAGAAGAAAGCTGAATCATCATCAGCAAAGACGAGTCACTTTGTTTTTTGTTTTATTTTTTGTTTTTTTAACGTTAAGTGGGCGTGGTCAACACATGGGCATGGCGAACCCATGGCGGTTCAGAGACACTGACACGGAGTGAAACACTAAAAAAAACTAAAGTCCAGCTGTGTGACGCGTCGGCACAGACTGGGCATGTCTGTTACCAAAACACTCCGAAAATCAGTATGTTAGCGTTTAGCAGTTAACTGATAGCTGAACTCTCAATGAGCTACGTTGTAAAGAACCAAACACTGTCAGGATGGATGCAGCTAAGCTAGCTGTGTTAGCATCTGAAACATTAAAAGCCGACAGCGGCTCGTGTTTCACACTTTAACATGACTCCAACGTGCCAATCACGTCAGCAGGTGACAGCGAGCTTTAGGTTACTCTGACAAATCATTCGCCAAAATCTGCTAAAGCTAACATGCTGACAGAATCCTCTGATCATTTTTATTAGTGAAAAACACCAAAATCTTCAAAAAGAGCTGAAACTTAAATAAGCTAAACACACAGAGACGGAGCTGAGATTAAACAGGACACACCTGAAGCCACACCCCCATCACTACTGCAAACGTGACAACAGAGCAACACTAAAAGCAGTCGAACTGCTGAGGACCAATCAGCTGTCAGCACATACATAAACTCTGATTATTTTTATATCTTCACTATTTCTATTTTTTATTTATTATCTTTGATTTTAATTTTATTTCTTTTAAATTTCTGCCAATCATCACACGGACCACGCCCACTCCAACTTTTTTTCTTTTTGTGTTCCAGGAAATGTTTTTGACCAATCAGTGATTTCCAGATGGTGTCGTTAGGTAGAAAAAAAATAAGAAAGGTGCCCAAAGTTTTTATTTTGAAAAACAAAAGGCAGAAGGACAAAGAAAAGTTTTAAAATAAAACGTCTTAAAATGGCTCCTCATAAACAAATCATCAGCACTTACTCAGCATTTTTCAAAAATCCAAAAAATACATAAGAACGTGGAAATGTGTGTAAAAGAATCGAGGGTCCTGATTGGTCAACATCACTTCCTGTACCGTGTGAGGGCGGAACCTAAATGTTAGCGATGTCAGAGCTACTGACTGTTACTGTAAATAAATCTAATGTTTTTACAGGTTTTTCCTTCTTTTGTTAAAGTTTTTCTGTTTTTCTGTTCGAACACTAATCGTCTGTTTTTATATTTGTTTACGCTCTTTATCAAAATATTATCGTAGCATTTATTATGAAAATAAAACAAATATGAACAAACAGCTGACGTTTGACACTTTTTAAAAACTGAGTAGAGAAAAAATCATTTTAACATTTATTTTTCTGACAGTAAATTCTGAGATTCTCTCAGGAAACACTCGTCCAGCGGAGCTCAGACTTCGCTGCTGTTTAACCTGACGGTCGACTGAACTGGATTAACTCGAGCTCATTAAAAGTATAATTTCCAAAATGATTTAAAATCTGTGACGCGGTGAAGTGACAGCTGAGAAGTTTTAATGCACAGAGCAGTGCAGTAATCTGAGCTGGCTCAGACATTCTCTGCTCTCATGCATTTCATGTCTCTGCTGCAGGAATTCTGAGTTCAAGCTGCTCAGTCGCTGAAAATCAGCTGTGATCGATAACGAGCGAAGTCTCCTCAGCAGCTTAATTTCTGTTTAACAAATTTTTCGACCTCAAAATGTCACAAAAAACGTCATAGTATAGTATGGCGTTTTTTTCGGCCAAAAAAAGTCAAAATTTTTTTCGACCTCAAAATTTCATAAAAAACGTCATAGTATAGTATGGCGTTTTTTTCGGCCAAAAAAAGTCAAAATTTTTTTCGACCTCAAAATTTCATAAAAAACGTCATAGTATAGTATGGCGTTTTTTTCGGCCAAAAAAAGTCAAAATTTTTTTCGACCTCAAAATTTCATAAAAAACGTCATAGTATAGTAAGGCGTCAAAATCGGACAAAAAAAGTCAAAATTTTTTTCGACCTCAAAATTTCATAAAAAACGTCATAGTATAGTATGGCGTTTTTTTCGGCCAAAAAAAGTCAAAATTTTTTTCGACCTCAAAATTTCATAAAAAACGTCATAGTATAGTATGGCGTTTTTTTCGGCCAAAAAAAGTCAAAAAATTTTTCGACCTCAAAATTTCATAAAAAACGTCATAGTATAGTATGGCGTTTTTTTCGGCCAAAAAAAGTCAAAATTTTTTTCGACCTCAAAATTTCATAAAAAACGTCATAGTATAGTATGGCGTTTTTTTCGGCCAAAAAAAGTCAAAATTTTTTTCGACCTCAAAATGTCCTAAAAAACGTCATAGTATAGTATGGCGTCAAAATCGGCCAAAAAAAGTCAAAATTTTTTTCGACCTCAAAATTTCATAAAAAACGTCATAGTATAGTATGGCGTTTTTTTCGGCCAAAAAAAGTCAAAATTTTTTTCGACCTCAAAATGTCCTAAAAAACGTCATAGTATAGTAAGGCGTCAAAATCGGACAAAAAAAGTCAAAATTTTTTTCGACCTCAAAATTTCATAAAAAACGTCATAGTATAGTAAGGCGTCAAAATCGGACAAAAAAAGTCAAAGTTTTTTTCGACCTCAAAATTTCATAAAAAACGTCATAGTATAGTATGGCGTTTTTTTCGGCCAAAAAAAGTCAAAAAATTTTTCGACCTCAAAATTTCATAAAAAACGTCATAGTATAGTATGGCGTTTTTTTCGGCCAAAAAAAGTCAAAATTTTTTTCGACCTCAAAATGTCCTAAAAAACGTCATAGTATAGTATGGCGTCAAAATCGGCCAAAAAAAGTCAAAATTTTTTTCGACCTCAAAATTTCATAAAAAACGTCATAGTATAGTATGGCGTTTTTTTCGGCCAAAAAAAGTCAAAAAATTTTTCGACCTCAAAATTTCATAAAAAACGTCATAGTATAGTATGGCGTTTTTTTCGGCCAAAAAAAGTCAAAATTTTTTTCGACCTCAAAATTTCATAAAAAACGTCATAGTATAGTATGGCGTCTTTTTAGGCCAAAAAAAGTCAAAATTTTTTTCGACCTCAAGATGTCCTAAAAAACGTAATATTATAGTAAGGCGTCAAAATCGGACAAAAAAAGTCAAAATTTTTTTCGACCTCAAAATTTCATAAAAAACGTCATAGTATAGTATGGCGTTTTTTTCGGCCAAAAAAAGTCAAAATTTTTTTCGACCTCAAAATTTCATAAAAAACGTCATAGTATAGTAAGGCGTCAAAATCGGACAAAAAAAGTCAAAATTTTTTTCGACCTCAAAATTTCATAAAAAACGTCATAGTATAGTATGGCGTTTTTTTCGGCCAAAAAAAGTCAAAAAATTTTTCGACCTCAAAATTTCAGAAAAAACGTCATAGTATAGTAAGGCGTCAAAATCGGACAAAAAAAGTCAAAATTTTTTTCGACCTCAAAATTTCATAAAAAACGTCATAGTATAGTAAGGCGTCAAAATCGGACAAAAAAAGTCAAAATTTTTTTCGACCTCAAAATTTCATAAAAAACGTCATAGTATAGTATGGCGTTTTTTTCGGCCAAAAAAAGTCAAAATTTTTTTCGACCTCAAAATTTCATAAAAAACGTCATAGTATAGTAAGGCGTCAAAATCGGACAAAAAAAGTCAAAATTTTTTTCGACCTCAAAATTTCATAAAAAACGTCATAGTATAGTAAGGCGTCAAAATCGGACAAAAAAAGTCAAAATTTTTTTCGACCTCAAAATTTCATAAAAAACGTCATAGTATAGTATGGCGTTTTTTTCGGCCAAAAAAAGTCAAAATTTTTTTCGACCTCAAAATTTCATAAAAAACGTCATAGTATAGTAAGGCGTCAAAATCGGACAAAAAAAGTCAAAATTTTTTTCGACCTCAAAATTTCATAAAAAACGTCATAGTATAGTATGGCGTTTTTTTCGGCCAAAAAAAGTCAAAATTTTTTTCGACCTCAAAATTTCATAAAAAACGTCATAGTATAGTATGGCGTTTTTTTCGGCCAAAAAAAGTCAAAAAATTTTTCGACCTCAAAATTTCATAAAAAACGTCATAGTATAGTATGGCGTTTTTTTTCGGCCAAAAAAAGTCAAAATTTTTTTCGACCTCAAAATTTCATAAAAAACGTCATAGTATAGTATGGCGTTTTTTTCGGCCAAAAAAAGTCAAAATTTTTTTCGACCTCAAAATGTCCTAAAAAACGTCATAGTATAGTATGGCGTCAAAATCGGCCAAAAAAAGTCAAAATTTTTTTCGACCTCAAAATTTCATAAAAAACGTCATAGTATAGTATGGCGTTTTTTTCGGCCAAAAAAAGTCAAAATTTTTTTCGACCTCAAAATGTCCTAAAAAACGTCATAGTATAGTAAGGCGTCAAAATCGGACAAAAAAAGTCAAAATTTTTTTCGACCTCAAAATTTCATAAAAAACGTCATAGTATAGTAAGGCGTCAAAATCGGACAAAAAAAGTCAAAGTTTTTTTCGACCTCAAAATTTCATAAAAAACGTCATAGTATAGTATGGCGTTTTTTTCGGCCAAAAAAAGTCAAAATTTTTTTCGACCTCAAAATTTCATAAAAAACGTCATAGTATAGTATGGCGTTTTTTTCGGCCAAAAAAAGTCAAAATTTTTTTCGACCTCAAAATGTCCTAAAAAACGTCATAGTATAGTAAGGCGTCAAAATCGGACAAAAAAAGTCAAAATTTTTTTCGACCTCAAAATTTCATAAAAAACGTCATAGTATAGTAAGGCGTCAAAATCGGACAAAAAAAGTCAAAATTTTTTTCGACCTCAAAATTTCATAAAAAACGTCATAGTATAGTATGGCGTTTTTTTCGGCCAAAAGAAGTCAAAATTTTTTTCGACCTCAAAATTTCATAAAAAACGTCATAGTATAGTAAGGCGTCAAAATCGGACAAAAAAAGTCAAAATTTTTTTCGACCTCAAAATTTCATAAAAAACGTCATAGTATAGTATGGCGTTTTTTTCGGCCAAAAAAAGTCAAAATTTTTTTCGACCTCAAAATTTCATAAAAAACGTCATAGTATAGTATGGCGTTTTTTTCGGCCAAAAAAAGTCAAAATTTTTTTCGACCTCAAAATTTCATAAAAAACGTCATAGTATAGTATGGCGTTTTTTTCGGCCAAAAAAAGTCAAAATTTTTTTCGACCTCAAAATGTCCTAAAAAACGTCATAGTATAGTAAGGCGTCAAAATCGGACAAAAAAAGTCAAAATTTTTTTCGACCTCAAAATTTCATAAAAAACGTCATAGTATAGTAAGGCGTCAAAATCGGACAAAAAAAGTCAAAATTTTTTTCGACCTCAAAATTTCATAAAAAACGTCATAGTATAGTATGGCGTTTTTTTCGGCCAAAAAAAGTCAAAATTTTTTTCGACCTCAAAATTTCATAAAAAACGTCATAGTATAGTAAGGCGTCAAAATCGGACAAAAAAAGTCAAAATTTTTTTCGACCTCAAAATTTCATAAAAAACGTCATAGTATAGTATGGCGTTTTTTTCGGCCAAAAAAAGTCAAAATTTTTTTCGACCTCAAAATTTCATAAAAAACGTCATAGTATAGTATGGCGTTTTTTTCGGCCAAAAAAAGTCAAAAAATTTTTCGACCTCAAAATTTCATAAAAAACGTCATAGTATAGTATGGCGTTTTTTTCGGCCAAAAAAAGTCAAAATTTTTTTCGACCTCAAAATTTCATAAAAAACGTCATAGTATAGTATGGCGTTTTTTTCGGCCAAAAAAAGTCAAAATTTTTTTCGACCTCAAAATGTCCTAAAAAACGTCATAGTATAGTATGGCGTCAAAATCGGCCAAAAAAAGTCAAAATTTTTTTCGACCTCAAAATTTCATAAAAAACGTCATAGTATAGTATGGCGTTTTTTTCGGCCAAAAAAAGTCAAAATTTTTTTCGACCTCAAAATGTCCTAAAAAACGTCATAGTATAGTAAGGCGTCAAAATCGGACAAAAAAAGTCAAAATTTTTTTCGACCTCAAAATTTCATAAAAAACGTCATAGTATAGTAAGGCGTCAAAATCGGACAAAAAAAGTCAAAGTTTTTTTCGACCTCAAAATTTCATAAAAAACGTCATAGTATAGTATGGCGTTTTTTTCGGCCAAAAAAAGTCAAAAAATTTTTCGACCTCAAAATTTCATAAAAAACGTCATAGTATAGTATGGCGTTTTTTTCGGCCAAAAAAAGTCAAAATTTTTTTCGACCTCAAAATGTCCTAAAAAACGTCATAGTATAGTATGGCGTCAAAATCGGCCAAAAAAAGTCAAAATTTTTTTCGACCTCAAAATTTCATAAAAAACGTCATAGTATAGTATGGCGTTTTTTTCGGCCAAAAAAAGTCAAAATTTTTTTCGACCTCAAAATTTAATAAAAAACGTCATAGTATAGTAAGGCGTCAAAATCGGCCAAAAAAAGTCAAAATTTTTTTCGACCTCAAAATTTCATAAAAAACGTCATAGTATAGTATGGCGTTTTTTTCGGCCAAAAAAAGTCAAAATTTTTTTCGACCTCAAAATTTCATAAAAAACGTCATAGTATAGTATGGCGTTTTTTTCGGCCAAAAAAAGTCAAAATTTTTTTCGACCTCAAGATGTCCTAAAAAACGTCATAGTATAGTAAGGCGTCAAAATCGGACAAAAAAAGTCAAAATTTTTTTCGACCTCAAAATTTCATAAAAAACGTCATAGTATAGTATGGCGTTTTTTTCGGCCAAAAAAAGTCAAAATTTTTTTCGACCTCAAAATTTCATAAAAAACGTCATAGTATAGTAAGGTGTCAAAATCGGACAAAAAAAGTCAAAATTTTTTTCGACCTCAAAATTTCATAAAAAACGTCATAGTATAGTATGGCGTTTTTTTGGGCCAAAAAAAGTCAAAAAATTTTTCGACCTCAAAATTTCATAAAAAACGTCATAGTATAGTATGGCGTTTTTTTCGGCCAAAAAAAGTCAAAATTTTTTTCGACCTCAAAATTTCATAAAAAACGTCATAGTATAGTAAGGCGTCAAAATCGGACAAAAAAAGTCAAAATTTTTTTCGACCTCAAAATTTCATAAAAAACGTCATAGTATAGTATGGCGTTTTTTTCGGCCAAAAAAAGTCAAAATTTTTTTCGACCTCAAAATTTCATAAAAAACGTCATAGTATAGTATGGCGTTTTTTTCGGCCAAAAAAAGTCAAAAAATTTTTCGACCTCAAAATTTCATAAAAAACGTCATAGTATAGTATGGCGTTTTTTTCGGCCAAAAAAAGTCAAAATTTTTTTCGACCTCAAAATGTCATAAAAAACGTCATAGTATAGTATGGCGTTTTTTTCGGCCAAAAAAAGTCAAAATTTTTTTCGACCTCAAAATGTCCTAAAAAACGTCATAGTATAGTATGGCGTCAAAATCGGCCAAAAAAAGTCAAAATTTTTTTCGACCTCAAAATTTCATAAAAAACGTCATAGTATAGTAAGGCGTCAAAATCGGACAAAAAAAGTCAAAATTTTTTTCGACCTCAAAATTTCATAAAAAACGTCATAGTATAGTATGGCGTTTTTTTCGGCCAAAAAAAGTCAAAATTTTTTTCGACCTCAAAATTTCATAAAAAACGTCATAGTATAGTAAGGCGTCAAAATCGGACAAAAAAAGTCAAAATTTTTTTCGACCTCAAAATTTCATAAAAAACGTCATAGTATAGTATGGCGTTTTTTTCGGCCAAAAAAAGTCAAAATTTTTTTCGACCTCAAAATTTCATAAAAAACGTCATAGTATAGTATGGCGTTTTTTTCGGCCAAAAAAAGTCAAAATTTTTTTCGACCTCAAAATTTCATAAAAAACGTCATAGTATAGTATGGCGTCAAAATCGGACAAAAAAAGTCAAAATTTTTTTCGACCTCAAAATGTCATAAAAAACGTCATAGTATAGTAAGGCGTCAAAATCGGACAAAAAAAGTCAAAATTTTTTTCGACCTCAAAATTTCATAAAAAACGTCATAGTATAGTAAGGCGTCAAAATCGGACAAAAAAAGTCAAAATTTTTTTCGACCTCAAAATTTCATAAAAAACGTCATAGTATAGTATGGCGTTTTTTTCGGCCAAAAAAAGTCAAAATTTTTTTCGACCTCAAAATTTCATAAAAAACGTCATAGTATAGTATGGCGTTTTTTTCGGCCAAAAAAAGTCAAAATTTTTTTCGACCTCAAAATTTCATAAAAAACGTCATAGTATAGTATGGCGTTTTTTTCGGCCAAAAAAAGTCAAAAAATTTTTCGACCTCAAAATTTCATAAAAAACGTCATAGTATAGTATGGCGTTTTTTTCGGCCAAAAAAAGTCAAAATTTTTTTCGACCTCAAAATGTCATAAAAAACGTCATAGTATAGTATGGCGTTTTTTTCGGCCAAAAAAAGTCAAAATTTTTTTCGACCTCAAAATGTCCTAAAAAACGTCATAGTATAGTATGGCGTCAAAATCGGCCAAAAAAAGTCAAAATTTTTTTCGACCTCAAAATTTCATAAAAAACGTCATAGTATAGTATGGCGTTTTTTTCGGCCAAAAAAAGTCAAAATTTTTTTCGACCTCAAAATTTCATAAAAAACGTCATAGTATAGTAAGGCGTCAAAATCGGACAAAAAAAGTCAAAATTTTTTTCGACCTCAAAATTTCATAAAAAACGTCATAGTATAGTATGGCGTTTTTTTCGGCCAAAAAAAGTCAAAATTTTTTTCGACCTCAAAATTTCATAAAAAACGTCATAGTATAGTAAGGCGTCAAAATCGGACAAAAAAAGTCAAAATTTTTTTCGACCTCAAAATTTCATAAAAAACGTCATAGTATAGTATGGCGTTTTTTTCGGCCAAAAAAAGTCAAAATTTTTTTCGACCTCAAAATTTCATAAAAAACGTCATAGTATAGTATGGCGTCTTTTTAGGCCAAAAAAAGTCAAAATTTTTTTCGACCTCAAGATGTCCTAAAAAACGTAATATTATAGTAAGGCGTCAAAATCGGACAAAAAAAGTCAAAATTTTTTTCGACCTCAAAATTTCATAAAAAACGTCATAGTATAGTATGGCGTTTTTTTCGGCCAAAAAAAGTCAAAATTTTTTTCGACCTCAAAATTTCATAAAAAACGTCATAGTATAGTAAGGCGTCAAAATCGGACAAAAAAAGTCAAAATTTTTTTCGACCTCAAAATTTCATAAAAAACGTCATAGTATAGTATGGCGTTTTTTTCGGCCAAAAAAAGTCAAAATTTTTTTCGACCTCAAAATTTCATAAAAAACGTCATAGTATAGTAAGGCGTCAAAATCGGACAAAAAAAGTCAAAATTTTTTTCGACCTCAAAATTTCATAAAAAACGTCATAGTATAGTATGGCGTTTTTTTCGGCCAAAAAAAGTCAAAATTTTTTTCGACCTCAAAATTTCATAAAAAACGTCATAGTATAGTATGGCGTCTTTTTAGGCCAAAAAAAGTCAAAATTTTTTTCGACCTCAAGATGTCCTAAAAAACGTAATATTATAGTAAGGCGTCAAAATCGGACAAAAAAAGTCAAAATTTTTTTCGACCTCAAAATTTCATAAAAAACGTCATAGTATAGTATGGCGTTTTTTTCGGCCAAAAAAAGTCAAAATTTTTTTCGACCTCAAAATTTCATAAAAAACGTCATAGTATAGTAAGGCGTCAAAATCGGACAAAAAAAGTCAAAATTTTTTTCGACCTCAAAATTTCATAAAAAACGTCATAGTATAGTATGGCGTTTTTTTCGGCCAAAAAAAGTCAAAAAATTTTTCGACCTCAAAATTTCAGAAAAAACGTCATAGTATAGTATGGCGTCGTTTTAGGCCAAAAAAAGTCAAAATTTTTTTCGACCTCAAGATGTCCTAAAAAACGTCATAGTATAGTAAGGCGTCAAAATCGGACAAAAAAAGTCAAAATTTTTTTCGACCTCAAAATTTCATAAAAAACGTCATAGTATAGTATGGCGTTTTTTTCGGCCAAAAAAAGTCAAAATTTTTTTCGACCTCAAAATTTCATAAAAAACGTCATAGTATAGTAAGGCGTCAAAATCGGACAAAAAAAGTCAAAATTTTTTTCGACCTCAAAATTTCATAAAAAACGTCATAGTATAGTATGGCGTTTTTTTCGGCCAAAAAAAGTCAAAAAATTTTTCGACCTCAAAATTTCATAAAAAACGTCATAGTATAGTATGGCGTTTTTTTCGGCCAAAAAAAGTCAAAATTTTTTTCGACCTCAAAATTTCATAAAAAACGTCATAGTATAGTATGGCGTTTTTTTCGGCCAAAAAAAGTCAAAATTTTTTTCGACCTCAAAATGTCCTAAAAAACGTCATAGTATAGTAAGGCGTCAAAATCGGACAAAAAAAGTCAAAATTTTTTTCGACCTCAAAATTTCATAAAAAACGTCA
The DNA here is from genome assembly GCF_017976425.1 of Toxotes jaculatrix. Taxonomy (NCBI): domain Eukaryota; kingdom Metazoa; phylum Chordata; class Actinopteri; family Toxotidae; genus Toxotes; species Toxotes jaculatrix. The sequence goes on along the minus strand of NC_054409.1, from coordinate 25,386,361 downwards.
TAGTATAGTAAGGCGTCAAAATCGGACAAAAAAAGTCAAAATTTTTTTCGACCTCAAAATTTCATAAAAAACGTCATAGTATAGTATGGCGTTTTTTTCGGCCAAAAAAAGTCAAAATTTTTTTCGACCTCAAAATGTCATAAAAAAACGTCATAGTGTAGTATGGCGTTTTTTTCGGCCAAAAAAAGTCAAAATTTTTTTCGACCTCAAAATGTCATGAAAAACGTCATAGTATAGTAAGGCGTCAAAATCGGCCAAAAAAAGTCAAAATTTTTTTCGACCTCAAAATTTCATGAAAAACGTCATAGTATAGCATGGCGTTTTTTTCGGCCAAAAAAAGTCAAAAATTTTTTCGACCTCAAAATTTCATAAAAAACGTCATAGTATAGTATGGCGTTTTTTACGGGCAAAAAAAGTCAAAATTTTTTTCGACCTCAAAATTTCATAAAAAACGTCATAGTATAGTATGGCGTTTTTTCGGGCAAAAAAAGTCAAAAATTTTTTCGACCTCAAAATTTCATAAAAAAAGTCATTGTATAGTATGGCGTTTTTTTCGGCCAAAAAAAGTCAAAATTTTTTTCGACCTCAAAATGTCCTAAAAAACGTCATAGTATAGTAAGGCGTCAAAATCGGCCAAAAAAAGTCAAAAAATTTTTCGACCTCAAAATTTCAGATAAAACGTCATAGTATAGCATGGCGTTTTTTTCGGCCAAAAAAAGTCAAAAATTTTTTTGACCTCAAAATTTCATAAAAAACGTCATAGTATAGTAAGGCGTCAAAATCGGACAAAAAAAGTCAAAATTTTTTTCGACCTCAAAATTTCATAAAAAACGTCATAGTATAGTATGGCGTTTTTTTCGGCCAAAAAAAGTCAAAATTTTTTTCGACCTCAAAATTTCATAAAAAACGTCATAGTATAGTATGGCGTTTTTTTCGGCCAAAAAAAGTCAAAATTTTTTTCGACCTCAAAATTTCATAAAAAACGTCATAGTATAGTAAGGCGTCAAAATCGGACAAAAAAAGTCAAAATTTTTTTCGACCTCAAAATTTCATAAAAAACGTCATAGTATAGTATGGCGTTTTTTTCGGCCAAAAAAAGTCAAAATTTTTTTCGACCTCAAAATTTCATAAAAAACATCATAGTATAGTATGGCGTTTTTTTCGGCCAAAAAAAGTCAAAAAATTTTTCGACCTCAAAATTTCATAAAAAACGTCATAGTATAGTATGGCGTCGTTTTAGGCCAAAAAAAGTCAAAATTTTTTTCGACCTCAAAATTTCATAAAAAACGTCATAGTATAGTAAGGCGTCAAAATCGGACAAAAAAAGTCAAAATTTTTTTCGACCTCAAAATTTCATAAAAAACGTCATAGTATAGTATGGCGTTTTTTTCGGCCAAAAAAAGTCAAAATTTTTTTCGACCTCAAAATTTCATAAAAAACGTCATAGTATAGTAAGGCGTCAAAATCGGACAAAAAAAGTCAAAATTTTTTTCGACCTCAAAATTTCATAAAAAACGTCATAGTATAGTATGGCGTTTTTTTCGGCCAAAAAAAGTCAAAATTTTTTTCGACCTCAAAATTTCATAAAAAACGTCATAGTATAGTATGGCGTCTTTTTAGGCCAAAAAAAGTCAAAATTTTTTTCGACCTCAAGATGTCCTAAAAAACGTAATATTATAGTAAGGCGTCAAAATCGGACAAAAAAAGTCAAAATTTTTTTCGACCTCAAAATTTCATAAAAAACGTCATAGTATAGTATGGCGTTTTTTTCGGCCAAAAAAAGTCAAAATTTTTTTCGACCTCAAAATTTCATAAAAAACGTCATAGTATAGTAAGGCGTCAAAATCGGACAAAAAAAGTCAAAATTTTTTTCGACCTCAAAATTTCATAAAAAACGTCATAGTATAGTATGGCGTTTTTTTCGGCCAAAAAAAGTCAAAATTTTTTTCGACCTCAAAATTTCATAAAAAACGTCATAGTATAGTAAGGCGTCAAAATCGGACAAAAAAAGTCAAAATTTTTTTCGACCTCAAAATTTCATAAAAAACGTCATAGTATAGTATGGCGTTTTTTTCGGCCAAAAAAAGTCAAAATTTTTTTCGACCTCAAAATTTCATAAAAAACGTCATAGTATAGTATGGCGTCTTTTTAGGCCAAAAAAAGTCAAAATTTTTTTCGACCTCAAGATGTCCTAAAAAACGTAATATTATAGTAAGGCGTCAAAATCGGACAAAAAAAGTCAAAATTTTTTTCGACCTCAAAATTTCATAAAAAACGTCATAGTATAGTATGGCGTTTTTTTCGGCCAAAAAAAGTCAAAATTTTTTTCGACCTCAAAATTTCATAAAAAACGTCATAGTATAGTAAGGCGTCAAAATCGGACAAAAAAAGTCAAAATTTTTTTCGACCTCAAAATTTCATAAAAAACGTCATAGTATAGTATGGCGTTTTTTTCGGCCAAAAAAAGTCAAAAAATTTTTCGACCTCAAAATTTCAGAAAAAACGTCATAGTATAGTATGGCGTCGTTTTAGGCCAAAAAAAGTCAAAATTTTTTTCGACCTCAAGATGTCCTAAAAAACGTCATAGTATAGTAAGGCGTCAAAATCGGACAAAAAAAGTCAAAATTTTTTTCGACCTCAAAATTTCATAAAAAACGTCATAGTATAGTATGGCGTTTTTTTCGGCCAAAAAAAGTCAAAATTTTTTTCGACCTCAAAATTTCATAAAAAACGTCATAGTATAGTAAGGCGTCAAAATCGGACAAAAAAAGTCAAAATTTTTTTCGACCTCAAAATTTCATAAAAAACGTCATAGTATAGTATGGCGTTTTTTTCGGCCAAAAAAAGTCAAAAAATTTTTCGACCTCAAAATTTCATAAAAAACGTCATAGTATAGTATGGCGTTTTTTTCGGCCAAAAAAAGTCAAAATTTTTTTCGACCTCAAAATTTCATAAAAAACGTCATAGTATAGTATGGCGTTTTTTTCGGCCAAAAAAAGTCAAAATTTTTTTCGACCTCAAAATGTCCTAAAAAACGTCATAGTATAGTAAGGCGTCAAAATCGGACAAAAAAAGTCAAAATTTTTTTCGACCTCAAAATTTCATAAAAAACGTCATAGTATAGTAAGGCGTCAAAATCGGACAAAAAAAGTCAAAATTTTTTTCGACCTCAAAATTTCATAAAAAACGTCATAGTATAGTATGGCGTTTTTTTCGGCCAAAAAAAGTCAAAATTTTTTTCGACCTCAAAATGTCATAAAAAAACGTCATAGTGTAGTATGGCGTTTTTTTCGGCCAAAAAAAGTCAAAATTTTTTTCGACCTCAAAATGTCATGAAAAACGTCATAGTATAGTAAGGCGTCAAAATCGGCCAAAAAAAGTCAAAATTTTTTTCGACCTCAAAATTTCATGAAAAACGTCATAGTATAGCATGGCGTTTTTTTCGGCCAAAAAAAGTCAAAAATTTTTTCGACCTCAAAATTTCATAAAAAACGTCATAGTATAGTATGGCGTTTTTTACGGGCAAAAAAAGTCAAAATTTTTTTCGACCTCAAAATTTCATAAAAAACGTCATAGTATAGTATGGCGTTTTTTCGGGCAAAAAAAGTCAAAAATTTTTTCGACCTCAAAATTTCATAAAAAAAGTCATTGTATAGTATGGCGTTTTTTTCGGCCAAAAAAAGTCAAAATTTTTTTCGACCTCAAAATGTCCTAAAAAACGTCATAGTATAGTAAGGCGTCAAAATCGGCCAAAAAAAGTCAAAAAATTTTTCGACCTCAAAATTTCAGATAAAACGTCATAGTATAGCATGGCGTTTTTTTCGGCCAAAAAAAGTCAAAAATTTTTTTGACCTCAAAATTTCATAAAAAACGTCATAGTATAGTAAGGCGTCAAAATCGGACAAAAAAAGTCAAAATTTTTTTCGACCTCAAAATTTCATAAAAAACGTCATAGTATAGTATGGCGTTTTTTTCGGCCAAAAAAAGTCAAAATTTTTTTCGACCTCAAAATTTCATAAAAAACGTCATAGTATAGTATGGCGTTTTTTTCGGCCAAAAAAAGTCAAAATTTTTTTCGACCTCAAAATTTCATAAAAAACGTCATAGTATAGTAAGGCGTCAAAATCGGACAAAAAAAGTCAAAATTTTTTTCGACCTCAAAATTTCATAAAAAACGTCATAGTATAGTATGGCGTTTTTTTCGGCCAAAAAAAGTCAAAATTTTTTTCGACCTCAAAATTTCATAAAAAACATCATAGTATAGTATGGCGTTTTTTTCGGCCAAAAAAAGTCAAAAAATTTTTCGACCTCAAAATTTCATAAAAAACGTCATAGTATAGTATGGCGTTTTTTTCGGCAAAAAAAAGTCAACATTTTTTTCAACCTCAAAATTTCATAAAAAACGTCATAGTATAGTAAGGCGTCAAAATCGGCCAAAAAAACTCAAAATTTTTTTCGACCTCAAAATTTCATAAAAAACGTCATAGTATAGTATGGCGTTTTTTTCGGCCAAAAAAAGTCAAAATTTTTTTCGACCTCAAAATTTCATAAAAAACGTCATAGTATAGTAAGGCGTTTTTTTCGGCCAAAAAAAGTCAAAATTTTTTTCGACCTCAAAATTTCATAAAAAACGTCATAGTATAGTATGGCGTCAAAATCGGCCAAAAAAAGTCAAAATTTTTTTCGACCTCAAAATTTCATAAAAAACGTCATAGTATAGTATGGCGTTTTTTTCGGCCAAAAAAAGTCAAAATTTTTTTCGACCTCAAAATTTCATAAAAAACGTCATAGTATAGTAAGGCGTCAAAATCGGACAAAAAAAGTCAAAATTTTTTTCGACCTCAAAATTTCATAAAAAACGTCATAGTATAGTATGGCGTTTTTTTCGGCCAAAAAAAGTCAAAATTTTTTTCGACCTCAAAATTTCATAAAAAACGTCATAGTATAGTATAGCGTTTTTTTCGGCCAAAAAAAGTCAAAATTTTTTTCGACCTCAAAATGTCATAAAAAACGTCATAGTATAGTATGGCGTTTTTTTCGGCCAAAAAAAGTCAAAATTTTTTTCGACCTCAAAATGTCCTAAAAAACGTCATAGTATAGTATGGCGTCAAAATCAGCCAAAAAAAGTCAAAATTTTTTTCGACCTCAAAATTTCATAAAAAACGTCATAGTATAGTATGGCGTTTTTTTCGGCCAAAAAAAGTCAAAATTTTTTTCGACCTCAAAATTTCATAAAAAACGTCATAGTATAGTAAGGCGTCAAAATCGGCCAAAAAAAGTCAAAATTTTTTTCGACCTCAAAATGTCAGAAAAAACGTCATAGTATAGTATGGCGTTTTTTACGGGCAAAAAAAGTCAAAATATTTTCGACCTCAAAATTTCATGAAAAACGTCATAGTATAGTATGGCGTTTTTTTCGGCCAAAAAAAGTCAAAAATTTTTTCGACCTCAAAATTTCATAAAAAACGTCATAGTATAGTATGGCGTTTTTTACGGGCAAAAAAAGTCAAATTTTTTCGACCTCAAAATTTCATAAAAAACGTCATAGTATAGTAAGGCGTCAAAATCGGACAAAAAAACTCAAAATTTTTTTCGACCTCAAAATTTCATAAAAAACGTCATAGTATAGTATGGCGTTTTTTTCGGCCAAAAAAAGTCAAAATTTTTTTCGACCTCAAAATTTCATAAAAAACGTCATAGTATAGTATGGCGTTTTTTTCGGCCAAAAAAAGTCAAAAAATTTTTCGACCTCAAAATTTCATAAAAAACGTCATAGTATAGTATGGCGTTTTTTTCGGCCAAAAAAAGTCAAAATTTTTTTCGACCTCAAAATGTCATGAAAAACGTCATAGTATAGTAAGGCGTCAAAATCGGCCAAAAAAAGTCAAAATTTTTTTCGACCTCAAAATTTCATGAAAAACGTCATAGTATAGCACGGCGTTTTTTTCGGCCAAAAAAAGTCAAAATTTTTTCGACCTCAAAATTTCATAAAAAACGTCATAGTATAGTATGGCGTTTTTTCGGGCAAAAAAAGTCAAAATTTTTTTCGACCTCAAAATGTCAGAAAAAACGTCATAGTATAGTATGGCGTTTTTTACGGGCAAAAAAAGTCAAAATATTTTCAACCTCAAAATTTCATGAAAAACGTCATAGTATAGTATGGCGTTTTTTTCGGCAAAAAAAAGTCAAAAATTTTTTCGACCTCAAAATTTCATAAAAAACGTCATAGTATAGTATGGCGTTTTTTACGGGCAAAAAAAGTCAAATTTTTTCGACCTCAAAATTTCATAAAAAACGTCATAGTATAGTATGGCGTTTTTTTCGGCCAAAAAAACTCAAAATTTTTTTCGGCCGAAAAAAGTCAAAATTTTTTTCGACCTCAAAATTTCATAAAAAACGTCATAGTATAGTATGGCGTTTTTTTCGGCCAAAAAAAGTCAAAATTTTTTTCGACCTCAAAATGTCCTAAAAAACGTCATAGTATAGTAAGGCGTCAAAATCGGCCAAAAAAAGTCAAAATTTTTTTCGACCTCAAAATTTCATAAAAAACGTCATAGTATAGTATGGCGTTTTTTTCGGCCAAAAAAAGTCAAAATTTTTTTCGACCTCAAAATGTCCTAAAAAACGTCATAGTATAGTAAGGCGTCAAAATCGGCCAAAAAAAGTCAAAAATTTTTTCGACCTCAAAATTTCATAAAAAACGTCATAGTATAGTATGGCGTTTTTTTCGGCCAAGAAAAGTCAAAATTTTTTTCGATCTCAAAATGTCCTAAAAAACGTCATAGTATAGTCAGGCGTCAAAATCGGACAAAAAAAGTCAAAATTTTTTTCGACCTCAAAATGTCAGAAAAAACGTCATAGTATAGTGTGGCGTTTTTTTCGGGCAAAAAAATCAAAATTTTTTTCGGCCAAAAAAAGTCAAAATTTTTTTCGACCTCAAAATTTCATAAAAAACGTCATAGTATAGTATGGCGTTTTTTTCGGCCAAAAAAAGTCAAAATTTTTTTCGACCTCAAAATGTCATAAAAAAACGTCATAGTATAGTATGGCGTTTTTTTCGGCCAAAAAAAGTCAAAATTTTTTTCGACCTCAAAATGTCATGAAAAACGTCATAGTATAGTAAGGCGTCAAAATCGGCCAAAAAAAGTCAAAATTTTTTTCGACCTCAAAATTTCATGAAAAACGTCATAGTATAGCATGGCGTTTTTTTCGGCCAAAAAAAGTCAAAAATTTTTTCGACCTCAAAATTTCATAAAAAACGTCATAGTATAGTATGGCGTTTTTTACGGGCAAAAAAAGTCAAATTTTTTTCGACCTCAAAATTTCATAAAAAACGTCATAGTATAGTATGGCGTTTTTTACGGGCAAAAAAAGTCAAATTTTTTCGACCTCAAAATTTCATAAAAAACGTCATAGTATAGTAAGGCGTCAAAATCGGACAAAAAAACTCAAAATTTTTTTCGACCTCAAAATTTCATAAAAAACGTCATAGTATAGTATGGCGTTTTTTTCGGCCAAAAAAAGTCAAAATTTTTTTCGACCTCAAAATTTCATAAAAAACGTCATAGTATAGTATGGCGTTTTTTTCGGCCAAAAAAAGTCAAAAAATTTTTCGACCTCAAAATTTCATAAAAAACGTCATAGTATAGTATGGCGTTTTTTTCGGCCAAAAAAAGTCAAAATTTTTTTCGACCTCAAAATGTCATGAAAAACGTCATAGTATAGTATGGCGTTTTTTACGGGCAAAAAAAGTCAAAATATTTTCGACCTCAAAATTTCATGAAAAACGTCATAGTATAGTATGGCGTTTTTTTCGGCAAAAAAAAGTCAAAAATTTTTTCGACCTCAAAATTTCATAAAAAACGTCATAGTATAGTATGGCGTTTTTTACGGGCAAAAAAAGTCAAATTTTTTCGACCTCAAAATTTCATAAAAAACGTCATAGTATAGTATGGCGTTTTTTTCGGCCAAAAAAAGTCAAAATTTTTTTCGACCTCAAAATGTCCTAAAAAACGTCATAGTATAGTAAGGCGTCAAAATCGGCCAAAAAAAGTCAAAAAATTTTTCGACCTCAAAATTTCATAAAAAACGTCATAGTATAGTATGGCGTTTTTTTCGGCCAAAAGAAGTCAAAAATTTTTTCGACCTCAAAATGTCATAAAAAACGTCATAGTATAGTATGGCGTTTTTTTCGGCCAAAAAAAGTCAACATTTTTTTCGGCCTCAAAATGTCCTAAAAAACGTCATAGTATAGTAAGGCGTCAAAATCGGCCAAAAAAAGTCAAAATTTTTTTCGACCTCAAAATGTCATAAAAAACGTCATAGTATAGTATGGCGTTTTTTTCGGCCAAAAAAAGTCAACATTTTTTTCGGCCTCAAAATGTCCTAAAAAACGTCATAGTATAGTAAGGCGTCAAAATCGGCCAAAAAATGTCAAAATTTTTTTCGACCTCAAAATTTCATAAAAAACGTCATAGTATAGTATGGCGTTTTTTACGGGCAAAAAAAGTCAAAATTTTTTCGACCTCAAAATTTCATAAAAAACGTCATAGTATAGTACGACGTTTTTTTCGGCCAAAAAAATCAATTTTTTTCGACCTCAAAATTTCATAAAAAACTTCATAGTATAGTATGGCGTTTTTTTCGGCCAAAAAAAGTCAAAATTTTTTTCGACCTCAAAATTTCATAAAAAACGTCATAGTATAGTATGGCGTTTTTTTCGGCCAAAAAAAGTCAAAATTTATTTCGACCTCAAAATTTCATAAAAAACGTCATAGTATAGTATGGCGTTTTTTTCGGCCAAAAAAAGTCAAAAAATTTTTCGACCTCAAAATGTCCTAAAAAACGTCATAGTATAGTATGGCGTCAAAATCGGACAAAAAAAGTCAAAATTTTTTTCGACCTCAAAATGTCAGAAAAAACGTCATAGTATAGTATGGCGTTTTTTTCGGGCAAAAAAATCAAAAATTTTTTCGACCTCAAAATGTCATGAAAAACGTCATAGTATAGTAAGGCGTCAAAATCGGCCAAAAAAAGTCAAAATTTTTTTTCGACCTCAAAATTTCATAAAAAACGTCATAGTATAGTATGGCGTTTTTTTCAGCCAAAAAAAGTCAAAATTTTTTTCGACCTCAAAATTTCATAGAAAACGTCATAGTATAGTAAGGCGTTTTTTTTCGGCCAAAAAAAGTCAAAATTTTTTTGGACCTCAAAATGTCAGAAAAAACGTCATAGTATAGTATGGCGTTTTTTTCGGCCAAAAAAAGTCAAAATTTATTTCGACCTCAAAATTTCATAAAAAACGTCATAGTATAGTATGGCGTTTTTTTCGGCCAAAAAAAGTCAAAAATTTTTTCGACCTCAAAATGTCCTAAAAAACGTCATAGTATAGTATGGCGTTTTTTTCGGCCAAAAAAAGTCAAAATTTTTTTCGACCTCAAAATTTCATAAAAAACGTCATAGTATAGTATGGCGTTTTTTTCGGCCAAAAAAAGTCAAAATTTTTTTCGACCTCAAAATGTCATGAAAAACGTCATAGTATAGTAAGGCGTCAAAATCGGCCAAAAAAAGTCAAAATTTTTTTCGACCTCAAAATGTCATAAAAAACGTCATAGTATAGTATGGTGTTTTTTTCGGGCAAAAAAAGTCAAAATTTTTTTCGACCTCAAAATGTCATGAAAAACGTCATAGTATAGTAAGGCGTCAAAATCGGCCAAAAAAAGTCAAAATTTTTTTCGACCTCAAAATTTCATAAAAAACGTCATAGTATAGTATGGCGTTTTTTACGGGCAAAAAAAGTCAAAATTTTTTCGACCTCAAAATTTCATAAAAAACGTCATAGTATAGTATGGCGTTTTTTTCGGCCAAGAAAAGTCAAAATTTTTTTCGATCTCAAAATGTCCTAAAAAACGTCATAGTATAGTCAGGCGTCAAAATCGGACAAAAAAAGTCAAAATTTTTTTCGACCTCAAAATGTCAGAAAAAACGTCATAGTATAGTATGGCGTTTTTTTCGGGCAAAAAAATCAAAATTTTTTTCGGCCGAAAAAAGTCAAAATTTTTTTCGACCTCAAAATTTCATAAAAAACGTCATAGTATAGTATGGCGTTTTTTTCGGCCAAAAAAAGTCAAAATTTTTTTCGACCTCAAAATGTCCTAAAAAACGTCATAGTATAGTAAGGCGTCAAAATCGGCCAAAAAAAGTCAAAATTTTTTTCGACCTCAAAATTTCATAAAAAACGTCATAGTATAGTATGGCGTTTTTTTCGGCCAAAAAAAGTCAAAATTTTTTTCGACCTCAAAATGTCCTAAAAAACGTCATAGTATAGTAAGGCGTCAAAATCGGCCAAAAAAAGTCAAAAATTTTTTCGACCTCAAAATTTCATAAAAAACGTCATAGTATAGTATGGCGTTTTTTTCGGCCAAGAAAAGTCAAAATTTTTTTCGATCTCAAAATGTCCTAAAAAACGTCATAGTATAGTCAGGCGTCAAAATCGGACAAAAAAAGTCAAAATTTTTTTCGACCTCAAAATGTCAGAAAAAACGTCATAGTATAGTGTGGCGTTTTTTTCGGGCAAAAAAATCAAAATTTTTTTCGGCCAAAAAAAGTCAAAATTTTTTTCGACCTCAAAATTTCATAAAAAACGTCATAGTATAGTATGGCGTTTTTTTCGGCCAAAAAAAGTCAAAATTTTTTTCGACCTCAAAATTTCATAAAAAACGTCATAGTATAGTAAGGCGTTTTTTTTTTCGGCCAAAAAAAGTCAAAATTTTTTTGGACCTCAAAATGTCAGAAAAAACGTCATAGTATAGTATGGCGTTTTTTTCGGCCAAAAAAAAGTCAAAATTTTTTTCGACCTCAAAATGTCATGAAAGACATCATAGTATAGTAAGGCGTCAAAATCGGCAAAAAAAAGTCAAAATTTTTTTCGACCTCAAAATTTCATAAAAAACGTCATAGTATAGTATGGCGTTTTTTTCGGCCAAAAAAAGTCAAAATTTTTTTCGACCTCAAAATGTCCTAAAAAACGTCATAGTATAGTAAGGCGTCAAAACCGTCCAAAAAAAGTCAAAAATTTTTTCGACCTCAAAATTTCATAAAAAACGTCATAGTATAGTATGGCGTTTTTTACGGGCAAAAAAAGTCAAAATTTTTTCGACCTCAAAATTTCATAAAAAACGTCATAGTATAGTAAGGCGTCAAAATCGGCCAAAAAAAGTCAAAAAATTTTTCGACCTCAAAATTTCATAAAAAACGTCATAGTATAGTATGGCGTTTTTTTCGGCCAAAAGAAGTCAAAATTTTTTTCGACCTCAAAATGTCATAAAAAACGTCATAGTATAGTATGGCGTTTTTTTCGGCCAAAAAAAGTCAACATTTTTTTCGGCCTCAAAATGTCCTAAAAAACGTCATAGTATAGTAAGGCGTCAAAATCGGCCAAAAAAAGTCAAAATTTTTTTCGACCTCAAAATGTCATAAAAAACGTCATAGTATAGTATGGCGTTTTTTTCGGGCAAAAAAAGTCAAAATTTTTTTCGACCTCAAAATTTCATAAAAAACGTCATAGTATAGTATGGCGTTTTTTCGGGCAAAAAAAGTCAACATTTTTTTGGACCTCAAAATGTCAGAAAAAACGTCATAGTATAGTATGGCGTTTTTTTCGGCCAAAAAAAGTCAAAATTTTTTTCGACCTCAAAATGTCATGAAAAACGTCATAGTATAGTAAGGCGTCAAAATCGGCCAAAAAAAGTCAAAATTTTTTTCGACCTCAAAATGTCATAAAAATCGTCATAGTATAGTATGGCGTTTTTTTCGGCCAAAAAAAGTCAAATTTTTTTTCGACCTCAAAATGTCATAAAAAACGTCATAGTATAGTATGGCGTTTTTTTCGGCCAAAAAAAGTCAAAAATTTTTTTGACCTCAAAATTTCATAAAAAACTTCATAGTATAGTATGGCGTTTTTTACGGGCAAAAAAAGTCAAAATTTTTTCGACCTCAAAATTTCATAAAAAACGTCTTAGTATAGTATGGCGTTTTTTTCGGCCAAAAAAAGTCAACATTTTTTTCGGCCTCAAAATGTCCTAAAAAACGTCATAGTATAGTAAGGCGTCAAAATCGGCCAAAAAAAGTCAAAATTTTTTTCGACCTCAAAATGTCATAAAAAACGTCATAGTATAGTATGGCGTTTTTTTCGGCCAAAAAAAGTCAAAATTTTTTTCGACCTCAAAATGTCATGAAAAACGTCATAGTATAGTAAGGCGTCAAAATCGGCCAAAAAAAGTCAAAATTTTTTTCGACCTCAAAATTTCATGAAAAACGTCATAGTATAGCATGGCGTTTTTTTCGGCCAAAAAAAGTCAAAAATTTTTTCGACCTCAAAATTTCATAAAAAACGTCATAGTATAGTATGGCGTTTTTTACGGGCAAAAAAAGTCAAATTTTTTTCGACCTCAAAATTTCATAAAAAACGTCATAGTATAGTATGGCGTGTTTTCGGGCAAAAAAAGTCAAAAATTTTTTCGACCTCAAAATGTCAGAAAAAACGTCATAGTATAGTATGGCGTTTTTTTCGGCCAAAAAAAGTCAAAATTTTTTTCGACCTCAAAATGTCCTAAAAAACGTCATAGTATAGTAAGGCGTCAAAATCGGCCAAAAAAAGTCAAAAAATTTTTCGACCTCAAAATTTCATAAAAAACGTCATAGTATAGTATGGCGTTTTTTTCGGCCAAAAGAAGTCAAAATTTTTTTCGACCTCAAAATGTCATAAAAAACGTCATAGTATAGTATGGCGTTTTTTTCGGCCAAAAAAAGTCAACATTTTTTTCGGCCTCAAAATGTCCTAAAAAACGTCATAGTATAGTAAGGCGTCAAAATCGGCCAAAAAAAGTCAAAATTTTTTTCGACCTCAAAATGTCATAAAAAACGTCATAGTATAGTATGGCGTTTTTTTCGGGCAAAAAAAGTCAAAATTTTTTTCGACCTCAAAATTTCATAAAAAACGTCATAGTATAGTATGGCGTTTTTTCGGGCAAAAAAAGTCAACATTTTTTTGGACCTCAAAATGTCAGAAAAAACGTCATAGTATAGTATGGCGTTTTTTTTCGGCCAAAAAAAGTCAAAATTTTTTTCGACCTCAAAATGTCATGAAAAACGTCATAGTATAGTAAGGCGTCAAAATCGGCCAAAAAAAGTCAAAATTTTTTTCGACCTCAAAATGTCATAAAAATCGTCATAGTATAGTATGGCGTTTTTTTCGGCCAAAAAAAGTCAAATTTTTTTTCGACCTCAAAATGTCATAAAAAACGTCATAGTATAGTATGGCGTTTTTTTCGGCCAAAAAAAGTCAAAAATTTTTTCGACCTCAAAATTTCATAAAAAACGTCATAGTATAGTATGGCGTTTTTTACGGGCAAAAAAAGTCAAATTTTTTTCGACCTCAAAATTTCATAAAAAACGACATAGTATAGTATGCCGTTTTTTCGGGCAAAAAAAGTCAACATTTTTTTCGACCTCAAAATGTCAGAAAAAACGTCATAGTATAGTATGGCGTTTTTTTCGGCCAAGAAAAGTCAAAATTTTTTTCGACCTCAAAATGTCCTAATAAACGTCATAGTATAGTCAGGCGTCAAAATCGGACAAAAAAAGTCAAAATTTTTTTCGACCTCAAAATGTCAGAAAAAACGTCATAGTATAGTATGGCGTTTTTTTCGGGCAAAAAAATCAAAATTTTTTTCGACCTCAAAATGTCATGAAAAACGTCATAGTATAGTAAGGCGTCAAAATCGGCCAAAAAAAGTCAAAATTTTTTTTCGACCTCAAAATTTCATAAAAAACGTCATAGTATAGTAAGGCGTCAAAATCGGCCAAAAAAAGTCAAAATTTTTTTCGACCTCAAAATTTCATAAAAAACGTCATAGTATAGTATGGCGTTTTTTACGGGCAAAAAAAGTCAAAATTTTTTCGACCTCAAAATTTCATAAAAAACGTCATAGTATAGTATGGCGTTTTTTTCGGCCAAGAAAAGTCAAAATTTTTTTCGATCTCAAAATGTCCTAAAAAACGTCATAGTATAGTCAGGCGTCAAAATCGGACAAAAAAAGTCAAAATTTTTTTCGACCTCAAAATGTCAGAAAAAACGTCATAGTATAGTATGGCGTTTTTTTCGGGCAAAAAAATCAAAATTTTTTTCGGCCGAAAAAAGTCAAAATTTTTTTCGACCTCAAAATTTCATAAAAAACGTCATAGTATAGTATGGCGTTTTTTTCGGCCAAAAAAAGTCAAAATTTTTTTCGACCTCAAAATGTCCTAAAAAACGTCATAGTATAGTAAGGCGTCAAAATCGGCCAAAAAAAGTCAAAATTTTTTTCGACCTCAAAATTTCATAAAAAACGTCATAGTATAGTATGGCGTTTTTTTCGGCCAAAAAAAGTCAAAATTTATTTCGACCTCAAAATGTCATAAAAAACGTCATAGTATAGTAAGGCGTCAAAATCGGCCAAAAAAAGTCAAAAAAATTTTCGACCTCAAAATTTCATAAAAAACGTCATAGTATAGTATGGCGTTTTTTTCGGCCAAAAAAAGTCAAAATTTTTTTCGACCTCAAAATGTCATGAAAAACGTCATAGTATAGTAAGGCGTCAAAATCGGCCAAAAAAAGTCAAAATTTTTTTCGACCTCAAAATTTCATGAAAAACGTCATAGTATAGCACGGCGTTTTTTTCGGCCAAAAAAAGTCAAAATTTTTTCGACCTCAAAATTTCATAAAAAACGTCATAGTATAGTATGGCGTTTTTTCGGGCAAAAAAAGTCAAAATTTTTTTCGACCTCAAAATGTCAGAAAAAACGTCATAGTATAGTATGGCGTTTTTTACGGGCAAAAAAAGTCAAAATATTTTCAACCTCAAAATTTCATGAAAAACGTCATAGTATAGTATGGCGTTTTTTTCGGCAAAAAAAAGTCAAAAATTTTTTCGACCTCAAAATTTCATAAAAAACGTCATAGTATAGTATGGCGTTTTTTACGGGCAAAAAAAGTCAAATTTTTTCGACCTCAAAATTTCATAAAAAACGTCATAGTATAGTATGGCGTTTTTTTCGGCCAAAAAAACTCAAAATTTTTTTCGGCCGAAAAAAGTCAAAATTTTTTTCGACCTCAAAATTTCATAAAAAACGTCATAGTATAGTATGGCGTTTTTTTCGGCCAAAAAAAGTCAAAATTTTTTTCGACCTCAAAATGTCCTAAAAAACGTCATAGTATAGTAAGGCGTCAAAATCGGCCAAAAAAAGTCAAAATTTTTTTCGACCTCAAAATTTCATAAAAAACGTCATAGTATAGTATGGCGTTTTTTTCGGCCAAAAAAAGTCAAAATTTTTTTCGACCTCAAAATGTCCTAAAAAACGTCATAGTATAGTAAGGCGTCAAAATCGGCCAAAAAAAGTCAAAAATTTTTTCGACCTCAAAATTTCATAAAAAACGTCATAGTATAGTATGGCGTTTTTTTCGGCCAAGAAAAGTCAAAATTTTTTTCGATCTCAAAATGTCCTAAAAAACGTCATAGTATAGTCAGGCGTCAAAATCGGACAAAAAAAGTCAAAATTTTTTTCGACCTCAAAATGTCAGAAAAAACGTCATAGTATAGTGTGGCGTTTTTTTCGGGCAAAAAAATCAAAATTTTTTTCGGCCAAAAAAAGTCAAAATTTTTTTCGACCTCAAAATTTCATAAAAAACGTCATAGTATAGTATGGCGTTTTTTTCGGCCAAAAAAAGTCAAAATTTTTTTCGACCTCAAAATGTCATAAAAAAACGTCATAGTATAGTATGGCGTTTTTTTCGGCCAAAAAAAGTCAAAATTTTTTTCGACCTCAAAATGTCATGAAAAACGTCATAGTATAGTAAGGCGTCAAAATCGGCCAAAAAAAGTCAAAATTTTTTTCGACCTCAAAATTTCATGAAAAACGTCATAGTATAGCATGGCGTTTTTTTCGGCCAAAAAAAGTCAAAAATTTTTTCGACCTCAAAATTTCATAAAAAACGTCATAGTATAGTATGGCGTTTTTTACGGGCAAAAAAAGTCAAATTTTTTTCGACCTCAAAATTTCATAAAAAACGTCATAGTATAGTATGGCGTTTTTTACGGGCAAAAAAAGTCAAATTTTTTCGACCTCAAAATTTCATAAAAAACGTCATAGTATAGTAAGGCGTCAAAATCGGACAAAAAAACTCAAAATTTTTTTCGACCTCAAAATTTCATAAAAAACGTCATAGTATAGTATGGCGTTTTTTTCGGCCAAAAAAAGTCAAAATTTTTTTCGACCTCAAAATTTCATAAAAAACGTCATAGTATAGTATGGCGTTTTTTTCGGCCAAAAAAAGTCAAAAAATTTTTCGACCTCAAAATTTCATAAAAAACGTCATAGTATAGTATGGCGTTTTTTTCGGCCAAAAAAAGTCAAAATTTTTTTCGACCTCAAAATGTCATGAAAAACGTCATAGTATAGTATGGCGTTTTTTACGGGCAAAAAAAGTCAAAATATTTTCGACCTCAAAATTTCATGAAAAACGTCATAGTATAGTATGGCGTTTTTTTCGGCAAAAAAAAGTCAAAAATTTTTTCGACCTCAAAATTTCATAAAAAACGTCATAGTATAGTATGGCGTTTTTTACGGGCAAAAAAAGTCAAATTTTTTCGACCTCAAAATTTCATAAAAAACGTCATAGTATAGTATGGCGTTTTTTTCGG
Organism: Toxotes jaculatrix; assembly: GCF_017976425.1. Lineage (NCBI taxonomy): Eukaryota > Metazoa > Chordata > Actinopteri > Toxotidae > Toxotes > Toxotes jaculatrix. Next base: position 25,369,622 of record NC_054409.1, on the reverse strand, counting down.
CCAAAAAAAGTCAAAATTTTTTTCGACCTCAAAATGTCCTAAAAAACGTCATAGTATAGTAAGGCGTCAAAATCGGCCAAAAAAAGTCAAAAAATTTTTCGACCTCAAAATTTCATAAAAAACGTCATAGTATAGTATGGCGTTTTTTTCGGCCAAAAGAAGTCAAAAATTTTTTCGACCTCAAAATGTCATAAAAAACGTCATAGTATAGTATGGCGTTTTTTTCGGCCAAAAAAAGTCAACATTTTTTTCGGCCTCAAAATGTCCTAAAAAACGTCATAGTATAGTAAGGCGTCAAAATCGGCCAAAAAAAGTCAAAATTTTTTTCGACCTCAAAATGTCATAAAAAACGTCATAGTATAGTATGGCGTTTTTTTCGGCCAAAAAAAGTCAACATTTTTTTCGGCCTCAAAATGTCCTAAAAAACGTCATAGTATAGTAAGGCGTCAAAATCGGCCAAAAAATGTCAAAATTTTTTTCGACCTCAAAATTTCATAAAAAACGTCATAGTATAGTATGGCGTTTTTTACGGGCAAAAAAAGTCAAAATTTTTTCGACCTCAAAATTTCATAAAAAACGTCATAGTATAGTACGACGTTTTTTTCGGCCAAAAAAATCAATTTTTTTCGACCTCAAAATTTCATAAAAAACTTCATAGTATAGTATGGCGTTTTTTTCGGCCAAAAAAAGTCAAAATTTTTTTCGACCTCAAAATTTCATAAAAAACGTCATAGTATAGTATGGCGTTTTTTTCGGCCAAAAAAAGTCAAAATTTATTTCGACCTCAAAATTTCATAAAAAACGTCATAGTATAGTATGGCGTTTTTTTCGGCCAAAAAAAGTCAAAAAATTTTTCGACCTCAAAATGTCCTAAAAAACGTCATAGTATAGTATGGCGTCAAAATCGGACAAAAAAAGTCAAAATTTTTTTCGACCTCAAAATGTCAGAAAAAACGTCATAGTATAGTATGGCGTTTTTTTCGGGCAAAAAAATCAAAAATTTTTTCGACCTCAAAATGTCATGAAAAACGTCATAGTATAGTAAGGCGTCAAAATCGGCCAAAAAAAGTCAAAATTTTTTTTCGACCTCAAAATTTCATAAAAAACGTCATAGTATAGTATGGCGTTTTTTTCAGCCAAAAAAAGTCAAAATTTTTTTCGACCTCAAAATTTCATAGAAAACGTCATAGTATAGTAAGGCGTTTTTTTTCGGCCAAAAAAAGTCAAAATTTTTTTGGACCTCAAAATGTCAGAAAAAACGTCATAGTATAGTATGGCGTTTTTTTCGGCCAAAAAAAGTCAAAATTTATTTCGACCTCAAAATTTCATAAAAAACGTCATAGTATAGTATGGCGTTTTTTTCGGCCAAAAAAAGTCAAAAATTTTTTCGACCTCAAAATGTCCTAAAAAACGTCATAGTATAGTATGGCGTTTTTTTCGGCCAAAAAAAGTCAAAATTTTTTTCGACCTCAAAATTTCATAAAAAACGTCATAGTATAGTATGGCGTTTTTTTCGGCCAAAAAAAGTCAAAATTTTTTTCGACCTCAAAATGTCATGAAAAACGTCATAGTATAGTAAGGCGTCAAAATCGGCCAAAAAAAGTCAAAATTTTTTTCGACCTCAAAATGTCATAAAAAACGTCATAGTATAGTATGGTGTTTTTTTCGGGCAAAAAAAGTCAAAATTTTTTTCGACCTCAAAATGTCATGAAAAACGTCATAGTATAGTAAGGCGTCAAAATCGGCCAAAAAAAGTCAAAATTTTTTTCGACCTCAAAATTTCATAAAAAACGTCATAGTATAGTATGGCGTTTTTTACGGGCAAAAAAAGTCAAAATTTTTTCGACCTCAAAATTTCATAAAAAACGTCATAGTATAGTATGGCGTTTTTTTCGGCCAAGAAAAGTCAAAATTTTTTTCGATCTCAAAATGTCCTAAAAAACGTCATAGTATAGTCAGGCGTCAAAATCGGACAAAAAAAGTCAAAATTTTTTTCGACCTCAAAATGTCAGAAAAAACGTCATAGTATAGTATGGCGTTTTTTTCGGGCAAAAAAATCAAAATTTTTTTCGGCCGAAAAAAGTCAAAATTTTTTTCGACCTCAAAATTTCATAAAAAACGTCATAGTATAGTATGGCGTTTTTTTCGGCCAAAAAAAGTCAAAATTTTTTTCGACCTCAAAATGTCCTAAAAAACGTCATAGTATAGTAAGGCGTCAAAATCGGCCAAAAAAAGTCAAAATTTTTTTCGACCTCAAAATTTCATAAAAAACGTCATAGTATAGTATGGCGTTTTTTTCGGCCAAAAAAAGTCAACATTTTTTTCGACCTCAAAATGTCCTAAAAAACGTCATAGTATAGTAAGGCGTCAAAATCGGCCAAAAAAAGTCAAAAATTTTTTCGACCTCAAAATTTCATAAAAAACGTCATAGTATAGTATGGCGTTTTTTTCGGCCAAGAAAAGTCAAAATTTTTTTCGATCTCAAAATGTCCTAAAAAACGTCATAGTATAGTCAGGCGTCAAAATCGGACAAAAAAAGTCAAAATTTTTTTCGACCTCAAAATGTCAGAAAAAACGTCATAGTATAGTGTGGCGTTTTTTTCGGGCAAAAAAATCAAAATTTTTTTCGGCCAAAAAAAGTCAAAATTTTTTTCGACCTCAAAATTTCATAAAAAACGTCATAGTATAGTATGGCGTTTTTTTCGGCCAAAAAAAGTCAAAATTTTTTTCGACCTCAAAATTTCATAAAAAACGTCATAGTATAGTAAGGCGTTTTTTTTTCGGCCAAAAAAAGTCAAAATTTTTTTGGACCTCAAAATGTCAGAAAAAACGTCATAGTATAGTATGGCGTTTTTTTCGGCCAAAAAAAAGTCAAAATTTTTTTCGACCTCAAAATGTCATGAAAGACATCATAGTATAGTAAGGCGTCAAAATCGGCAAAAAAAAGTCAAAATTTTTTTCGACCTCAAAATTTCATAAAAAACGTCATAGTATAGTATGGCGTTTTTTTCGGCCAAAAAAAGTCAAAATTTTTTTCGACCTCAAAATGTCCTAAAAAACGTCATAGTATAGTAAGGCGTCAAAACCGTCCAAAAAAAGTCAAAAATTTTTTCGACCTCAAAATTTCATAAAAAACGTCATAGTATAGTATGGCGTTTTTTACGGGCAAAAAAAGTCAAAATTTTTTCGACCTCAAAATTTCATAAAAAACGTCATAGTATAGTAAGGCGTCAAAATCGGCCAAAAAAAGTCAAAAAATTTTTCGACCTCAAAATTTCATAAAAAACGTCATAGTATAGTATGGCGTTTTTTTCGGCCAAAAGAAGTCAAAATTTTTTTCGACCTCAAAATGTCATAAAAAACGTCATAGTATAGTATGGCGTTTTTTTCGGCCAAAAAAAGTCAACATTTTTTTCGGCCTCAAAATGTCCTAAAAAACGTCATAGTATAGTAAGGCGTCAAAATCGGCCAAAAAAAGTCAAAATTTTTTTCGACCTCAAAATGTCATAAAAAACGTCATAGTATAGTATGGCGTTTTTTTCGGGCAAAAAAAGTCAAAATTTTTTTCGACCTCAAAATTTCATAAAAAACGTCATAGTATAGTATGGCGTTTTTTCGGGCAAAAAAAGTCAACATTTTTTTGGACCTCAAAATGTCAGAAAAAACGTCATAGTATAGTATGGCGTTTTTTTCGGCCAAAAAAAGTCAAAATTTTTTTCGACCTCAAAATGTCATGAAAAACGTCATAGTATAGTAAGGCGTCAAAATCGGCCAAAAAAAGTCAAAATTTTTTTCGACCTCAAAATGTCATAAAAATCGTCATAGTATAGTATGGCGTTTTTTTCGGCCAAAAAAAGTCAAATTTTTTTTCGACCTCAAAATGTCATAAAAAACGTCATAGTATAGTATGGCGTTTTTTTCGGCCAAAAAAAGTCAAAAATTTTTTTGACCTCAAAATTTCATAAAAAACTTCATAGTATAGTATGGCGTTTTTTACGGGCAAAAAAAGTCAAAATTTTTTCGACCTCAAAATTTCATAAAAAACGTCTTAGTATAGTATGGCGTTTTTTTCGGCCAAAAAAAGTCAACATTTTTTTCGGCCTCAAAATGTCCTAAAAAACGTCATAGTATAGTAAGGCGTCAAAATCGGCCAAAAAAAGTCAAAATTTTTTTCGACCTCAAAATGTCATAAAAAACGTCATAGTATAGTATGGCGTTTTTTTCGGCCAAAAAAAGTCAAAATTTTTTTCGACCTCAAAATGTCATGAAAAACGTCATAGTATAGTAAGGCGTCAAAATCGGCCAAAAAAAGTCAAAATTTTTTTCGACCTCAAAATTTCATAAAAAACGTCATAGTATAGTATGGCGTTTTTTTCGGCCAAAAAAAGTCAAAATTTATTTCGACCTCAAAATGTCATAAAAAACGTCATAGTATAGTAAGGCGTTTTTTTCGGCCAAGAAAAGTCAAAATTTTTTTCGATCTCAAAATGTCCTAAAAAACGTCATAGTATAGTCAGGCGTCAAAATCGGACAAAAAAAGTCAAAATTTTTTTCGACCTCAAAATGTCAGAAAAAACGTCATAGTATAGTATGGCGTTTTTTTCGGGCAAAAAAATCAAAATTTTTTTCGGCCGAAAAAAGTCAAAATTTTTTTCGACCTCAAAATTTCATAAAAAACGTCATAGTATAGTATGGCGTTTTTTTCGGCCAAAAAAAGTCAAAATTTTTTTCGACCTCAAAATGTCCTAAAAAACGTCATAGTATAGTAAGGCGTCAAAATCGGCCAAAAAAAGTCAAAATTTTTTTCGACCTCAAAATTTCATAAAAAACGTCATAGTATAGTATGGCGTTTTTTTCGGCCAAAAAAAGTCAAAATTTATTTCGACCTCAAAATGTCATAAAAAACGTCATAGTATAGTAAGGCGTCAAAATCGGCCAAAAAAAGTCAAAAAAATTTTCGACCTCAAAATTTCATAAAAAACGTCATAGTATAGTAAGGCGTCAAAATCGGCCAAAAAAAGTCAAAATTTTTTTCGACCTCAAAATGTCAGAAAAAACGTCATAGTATAGTATGGCGTTTTTTTCGGCCAAAAAAAGTCAAAATTTTTTTCGACCTCAAAATGTCATAAAAAACGTCATAGTATAGTAAGGCGTCAAAATCGGCCAAAAAAAGTCAAAAAAATTTTCGACCTCAAAATTTCATAAAAAACGTCATAGTATAGTAAGGCGTCAAAATCGGCCAAAAAAAGTCAAAATTTTTTTCGACCTCAAAATGTCATAAAAAACGTCATAGTATAGTATGGCGTTTTTTTCGGCCAAAAAAAGTCAAAATTTTTTTCGACCTCAAAATGTCATGAAAAACGTCATAGTATAGTAAGGCGTCAAAATCGGCCAAAAAAAGTCAAAATTTTTTTCGACCTCAAAATTTCATGAAAAACGTCATAGTATAGCATGGCGTTTTTTTCGGCCAAAAAAAGTCAAAAATTTTTTCGACCTCAAAATTTCATAAAAAACGTCATAGTATAGTATGGCGTTTTTTACGGGCAAAAAAAGTCAAATTTTTTTCGACCTCAAAATTTCATAAAAAACGTCATAGTATAGTATGGCGTTTTTTCGGGCAAAAAAAGTCAAAAATTTTTTCGACCTCAAAATGTCAGAAAAAACGTCATAGTATAGTATGGCGTTTTTTTCGGCCAAAAAAAGTCAAAATTTTTTTCGACCTCAAAATGTCCTAAAAAACGTCATAGTATAGTAAGGCGTCAAAATCGGCCAAAAAAAGTCAAAAAATTTTTCGACCTCAAAATTTCATAAAAAACGTCATAGTATAGTATGGCGTTTTTTTCGGCCAAAAGAAGTCAAAATTTTTTCGACCTCAAAATTTCATAAAAAACGTCTTAGTATAGTATGGCGTTTTTTTCGGCCAAAAAAAGTCAACATTTTTTTCGGCCTCAAAATGTCCTAAAAAACGTCATAGTATAGTAAGGCGTCAAAATCGGCCAAAAAAAGTCAAAATTTTTTTCGACCTCAAAATGTCATAAAAAACGTCATAGTATAGTATGGCGTTTTTTTCGGCCAAAAAAAGTCAAAATTTTTTTCGACCTCAAAATGTCATGAAAAACGTCATAGTATAGTAAGGCGTCAAAATCGGCCAAAAAAAGTCAAAATTTTTTTCGACCTCAAAATTTCATGAAAAACGTCATAGTATAGCATGGCGTTTTTTTCGGCCAAAAAAAGTCAAAAATTTTTTCGACCTCAAAATTTCATAAAAAACGTCATAGTATAGTATGGCGTTTTTTACGGGCAAAAAAAGTCAAATTTTTTTCGACCTCAAAATTTCATAAAAAACGTCATAGTATAGTATGGCGTTTTTTCGGGCAAAAAAAGTCAAAAATTTTTTCGACCTCAAAATGTCAGAAAAAACGTCATAGTATAGTATGGCGTTTTTTTCGGCCAAAAAAAGTCAAAATTTTTTTCGACCTCAAAATGTCCTAAAAAACGTCATAGTATAGTAAGGCGTCAAAATCGGCCAAAAAAAGTCAAAAAATTTTTCGACCTCAAAATTTCATAAAAAACGTCATAGTATAGTATGGCGTTTTTTTCGGCCAAAAGAAGTCAAAATTTTTTTCGACCTCAAAATGTCATAAAAAACGTCATAGTATAGTATGGCGTTTTTTTCGGCCAAAAAAAGTCAACATTTTTTTCGGCCTCAAAATGTCCTAAAAAACGTCATAGTATAGTAAGGCGTCAAAATCGGCCAAAAAAAGTCAAAATTTTTTTCGACCTCAAAATGTCATAAAAAACGTCATAGTATAGTATGGCGTTTTTTTCGGGCAAAAAAAGTCAAAATTTTTTTCGACCTCAAAATTTCATAAAAAACGTCATAGTATAGTATGGCGTTTTTTCGGGCAAAAAAAGTCAACATTTTTTTGGACCTCAAAATGTCAGAAAAAACGTCATAGTATAGTATGGCGTTTTTTTCGGCCAAAAAAAGTCAAAATTTTTTTCGACCTCAAAATGTCATGAAAAACGTCATAGTATAGTAAGGCGTCAAAATCGGCCAAAAAAAGTCAAAATTTTTTTCGACCTCAAAATGTCATAAAAATCGTCATAGTATAGTATGGCGTTTTTTTCGGCCAAAAAAAGTCAAATTTTTTTTCGACCTCAAAATGTCATAAAAAACGTCATAGTATAGTATGGCGTTTTTTTCGGCCAAAAAAAGTCAAAAATTTTTTCGACCTCAAAATTTCATAAAAAACGTCATAGTATAGTATGGCGTTTTTTACGGGCAAAAAAAGTCAAATTTTTTTCGACCTCAAAATTTCATAAAAAACGACATAGTATAGTATGCCGTTTTTTCGGGCAAAAAAAGTCAAAATTTTTTTCGACCTCAAAATGTCAGAAAAAACGTCATAGTATAGTATGGCGTTTTTTTCGGCCAAGAAAAGTCAAAATTTTTTTCGACCTCAAAATGTCCTAATAAACGTCATAGTATAGTCAGGCGTCAAAATCGGACAAAAAAAGTCAAAATTTTTTTCGACCTCAAAATGTCAGAAAAAACGTCATAGTATAGTATGGCGTTTTTTTCGGGCAAAAAAATCAAAAATTTTTTCGACCTCAAAATGTCATGAAAAACGTCATAGTATAGTAAGGCGTCAAAATCGGCCAAAAAAAGTCAAAATTTTTTTTCGACCTCAAAATTTCATAAAAAACGTCATAGTATAGTAAGGCGTCAAAATCGGCCAAAAAAAGTCAAAATTTTTTTCGACCTCAAAATTTCATAAAAAACGTCATAGTATAGTATGGCGTTTTTTACGGGCAAAAAAAGTCAAAATTTTTTCGACCTCAAAATTTCATAAAAAACGTCATAGTATAGTATGGCGTTTTTTTTGGCCAAGAAAAGTCAAAATTTTTTTCGATCTCAAAATGTCCTAAAAAACGTCATAGTATAGTCAGGCGTCAAAATCGGACAAAAAAAGTCAAAATTTTTTTCGACCTCAAAATGTCAGAAAAAACGTCATAGTATAGTATGGCGTTTTTTTCGGGCAAAAAAATCAAAATTTTTTTCGGCCGAAAAAAGTCAAAATTTTTTTCGACCTCAAAATTTCATAAAAAACGTCATAGTATAGTATGGCGTTTTTTTCGGCCAAAAAAAGTCAAAATTTTTTTCGACCTCAAAATGTCCTAAAAAACGTCATAGTATAGTAAGGCGTCAAAATCGGCCAAAAAAAGTCAAAATTTTTTTCGACCTCAAAATTTCATAAAAAACGTCATAGTATAGTATGGCGTTTTTTTCGGCCAAAAAAAGTCAAAATTTTTTTCGACCTCAAAATGTCCTAAAAAACGTCATAGTATAGTAAGGCGTCAAAATCGGCCAAAAAAAGTCAAAAATTTTTTCGACCTCAAAATTTCATAAAAAACGTCATAGTATAGTATGGCGTTTTTTTCGGCCAAGAAAAGTCAAAATTTTTTTCAATCTCAAAATGTCCTAAAAAACGTCATAGTATAGTCAGGCGTCAAAATCGGACAAAAAAAGTCAAAATTTTTTTCGACCTCAAAATGTCAGAAAAAACGTCATAGTATAGTGTGGCGTTTTTTTCGGGCAAAAAAATCAAAATTTTTTTCGGCCAAAAAAAGTCAAAATTTTTTTCGACCTCAAAATTTCATAAAAAACGTCATAGTATAGTATGGCGTTTTTTTCGGCCAAAAAAAGTCAAAATTTTTTTCGACCTCAAAATTTCATAAAAAACGTCATAGTATAGTAAGGCGTTTTTTTTCGGCCAAAAAAAGTCAAAATTTTTTTGGACCTCAAAATGTCAGAAAAAACGTCATAGTATAGTATGGCGTTTTTTTCGGCCAAAAAAAAGTCAAAATTTTTTTCGACCTCAAAATGTCATGAAAGACATCATAGTATAGTAAGGCGTCAAAATCGGCAAAAAAAAGTCAACATTTTTTTTCAACCTCAAAATTTCATAAAAAACGTCATAGTATAGTATGGCGTTTTTTTCGGCCAAAAAAAGTCAAAAATTTTTTCGATCTCAAAATTTCATAAAAAACGTCATAGTATAGTAAGGCGTCAAAATCGGCCAAAAAAAGTCAAAAATTTTTTCGACCTCAAAATTTCATAAAAAACGTCATAGTATAGTATGGCGTTTTTTTCTGCCAAAAAAAGTCAAAATTTTTTTCGACCTCAAAATTTCATAAAAAACGTCATAGTATAGTAAGGCGTCAAAATCGGACAAAAAAAGTCAAAATTTTTTTGGACCTCAAAATGTCAGAAAAAACGTCATAGTATAGTATGGCGTTTTTTTCGGCCAAAAAAAGTCAAAATTTTTTTCGACCTCAAAATGTCCTAAAAAACGTCATAGTATAGTAAGGCGTCAAAATCGGCCAAAAAAAGTCAAAATTTTTTTCGACCTCAAAATGTCATAAAAAACGTCATAGTATAGTATGGTGTTTTTTTCGGGCCAAAAAAGTCAAAATTTTTTTCGACCTCAAAATGTCATGAAAAACGTCATAGTATAGTAAGGCGTCAAAATCGGCCAAAAAAAGTCAAAATTTTTTTCGACCTCAAAATTTCATAAAAAACGTCATAGTATAGTATGGCGTTTTTTACGGGCAAAAAAAGTCAAAATTTTTTCGACCTCAAAATTTCATAAAAAACGTCATAGTATAGTATGGCGTTTTTTACGGGCAAAAAAAGTCAAAATTTTTTCGACCTCAAAATTTCATAAAAAACGTCATAGTATAGTATGGCGTTTTTTTCGGCCAAGAAAAGTCAAAATTTTTTTCGATCTCAAAATGTCCTAAAAAACGTCATAGTATAGTCAGGCGTCAAAATCGGACAAAAAAAGTCAAAATTTTTTTCGACCTCAAAATGTCAGAAAAAACGTCATAGTATAGTATGGCGTTTTTTTCGGGCAAAAAAATCAAAAATTTTTTCGGCCGAAAAAAGTCAAAATTTTTTTCGACCTCAAAATTTCATAAAAAACGTCATAGTATAGTATGGCGTTTTTTTCGGCCAAAAAAAGTCAAAATTTTTTTCGACCTCAAAATGTCCTAAAAAACGTCATAGTATAGTAAGGCGTCAAAATCGGCCAAAAAAAGTCAAAATTTTTTTCGACCTCAAAATTTCATAAAAAACGTCATAGTATAGTATGGCGTTTTTTTCGGCCAAAAAAAGTCAAAATTTTTTTCGACCTCAAAATGTCCTAAAAAACGTCATAGTATAGTAAGGCGTCAAAATCGGCCAAAAAAAGTCAAAAATTTTTTCGACCTCAAAATTTCATAAAAAACGTCATAGTATAGTATGGCGTTTTTTTCGGCCAAGAAAAGTCAAAATTTTTTTCAATCTCAAAATGTCCTAAAAAACGTCATAGTATAGTCAGGCGTCAAAATCGGACAAAAAAAGTCAAAATTTTTTTCGACCTCAAAATGTCAGAAAAAACGTCATAGTATAGTGTGGCGTTTTTTTCGGGCAAAAAAATCAAAATTTTTTTCGGCCAAAAAAAGTCAAAATTTTTTTCGACCTCAAAATTTCATAAAAAACGTCATAGTATAGTATGGCGTTTTTTTCGGCCAAAAAAAGTCAAAATTTTTTTCGACCTCAAAATGTCATGAAAAACGTCATAGTATAGTAAGGCGTCAAAATCGGCCAAAAAAAGTCAAAATTTTTTTCGACCTCAAAATTTCATGAAAAACGTCATAGTATAGTATGGCGTTTTTTTCGGCCAAAAAAAGTCAAAAATTTTTTCGACCTCAAAATTTCATAAAAAACGTCATAGTATAGTATGGCGTTTTTTTCGGGCAAAAAAAGTCAAAAATTTTTTCGACCTCAAAATGTCATAAAAAACGTCATAGTATAGTAAGGCGTCAAAATTGGCCAAAAAAGGTCATTTTTCAGAACGGCCTCAAAATGGTTAAAACTCTAAGCCCTGTACACTCAACAACCCTAAGCACCAACTTCAGCTTGACAAAAAGTACCACAAAAAGGGGGGTCCAAACCTCTCCTAAGGCTCTGAAACGTGCTCCTAAACACTTTCTGGGGGAACATTTTTGGCCTCTCACACTTAGGAAAATTTTCACTCTCCCAACTCACTCATATGGGGGAACTTCAAATCCTCATAACTCTGGAACCCTAAGTCCTAGAGACGCAAGGGTGGTACCGTTGGACTCGGGGTACCCACAAATGGGGGGGTAGGACAAGGTCTCATGTCTCTATCTTGCTCCCTGAGGATCGGTCAAAACTGACCCTTGTTAAAACCCCAAAATTTCACTCTCCCAGCTCACTTTTATGGGGGAACTTCAAATGCTCATAACTCCGGAACCCTATGTGCTAGAGACGCAAGGGTGGTACCGTTGGACTCGGGGTACACACAAATGGGGGGGTAGGACAAGGTCGCATATCTCTATCTTGCTCCCCTGAGGATCAGTGAAAAATGTCACATCCTCAAAATGTCATAAAAATGGTCATAGTATAGTAAGGCGTCAATATCGGCCCAAAAAAGTCATTTTTTTAAAACGGCCTCAAAATGTTTCGTACTTAAGTAGATTAAGTCCGTGGGAGAAACACCCGCTAATACATTCATTTCCTGTGTTCTGGCAAAGAGTCAACTTTGTGGTGCCGCCCCGCCCACACCGTGTAATTTTGATGAAAGCTTTTGATAACTTTTACTCATTAATGTCTTAACCATGACAAAACATTTCAAATATATCAGATTATGACCTCTCTTCTCTCCTGCACAGCACAAAAACAGTTTACGTTATCTTTAACATATGCTCTATCTCTGTCAATACACTTATGCAAGCACTGATATCAGCCTTTAAGTCCTTCTGTAACATCATAACTTAAACCATTTTTTCCAACTGTCCTTTTTCAAAGAACTTCTTGAAGCCCCCCTTTATGCCTTGCTGCCACTGAAGATTCAAATACTCATGCTTTAGTTAGTTTCAGTTACCTCTAATATTTGTTATTTACTGATCTTAAGTTGGGCGTCACGGTGGTGCAGTGGTTACTACTGTCACCTCAAGAGGATTCCAGGTTCGAACCCCAGCCTGGGCTCTTCTGTGTGGAGTTTGCATGTTCTCCCTGTGCCTGCGTGGGTTCTCTCCGGGTACTCTGGCTTCCTCCCACAATCCCAAATACATGCATGGGTTAGGTTAATTGGCTACTCTAAATTGCCCGTAGGTGTGAGTGTGTGGTTGTCTGTGTGTCAGCCCTGCGATTGACTGGCGACCGGTAAACCCCGCCTCTCGCCCATAGTCAGCTGGGATAGGCTCCAGCTCCCTGCGACCCTGACGGATTAAGCGGTAGAAATGAATGAATGATCTTAAGTTTGTTGTCCAGTAAAATCCTGCAAAGATGGTTTGAGTAAAATCAACATTAAAAACTAAGATTTGCTGATGTGAGGTCGTCACCGAAAGTTTTTGTTCATTCTTGTAGATTTAAGGAAACGAATCATGGAATGTCAACATCTGCAGAAACTCTAAACCAGCTTGATAGCCTCATTTTAGCACCAGCAACTCCTGAAGATGAACAAACCTATTTTGAAGAACTGCAAAGACAAAGTGGCCTAACAGCCCCTGTGGAATGGGCATCTGCTGTAGAGCTCTGTCACCCTGAAGAACATGGCCAACCTTTAGAACAGCGTTTTTGTAAGGCAAAACTGAAGTACAGGAAACACAAAACCTTCTTCATTATATACAATAAAATGTGAACATAAAGTGTCTGGAGTCTGGGAATTTTTCTTTTCTAAAATTTTATTTTTTGTTTTTTTAGTAACCTGGAGCCATCGGTGTGGGTGAAAATACAAAGAAACAGTCATCAGAAAACTGAAAACTGAAACACAAAGTAGTGTTATTCAATCAAAAGTGATAAACAAGACTTTTTGACATGTTGCACTCTTTTTTCAAATCATACAAAACAAAGGAACTGACAAATCAGGGCTGCTTAGGCTAAGCCAAAGCCAGGTGAATTCTTTATTCCACATGTTTCCCTTAAAGGTGCTGTAGCTGTCTAAAAGAGGCTGAGGGTCCATGCCAGCAGGAGGCACACAGGACAGGCCTGTGGCAAACATGAAGATCTCTTCCAGGGTGACTGTACTGCCATTTTCTAAAATTTGAAAGCATTGAAATGAACTGACTGAAATAGTATCCACAGTATTACTATCAAGTAGGTAGTCTGCCCAGAAACTTCATGCTTTGTCCTGCTGAGTTCAGGCTGGAACAGATTTTCAGCGGCTGCAGCAGATAACTTGTTCTGTGACTTACAGAGGACGGGGTCAGAACAGCTGGATGCTGCTGCACAGATGTTAAAAACTGGAGGCTGGCAAGTCCATCCATGAACCTGAAATACAATAAGTCCCTCCGAAGTTACATGTGCACTTTAACCTACAGAGTTTTGATGATTTTGATTCATTGTTTTTATATTAATGGATTGATCCATTTGTTTTTGGTTTTCAGTATCTTACAAAAAAAACTAGCTTTGCATTGCACAGTGGTTCCTGTCCATTATGCACCACTCGTTTACAGTGGCATGCTTTTCCTTCACCCTGCAGTCTGCAGCACGGCACTGTTCTGTACACTTAGGGCTCGCAGGGTCTCCAATGAAGATGCACTCTGGATCTAAAAAATATGACCTGCCCTTCATTCATTTTGAATTAAAAAAAAAGCAATTATAAATAAAATAACAGCAATATCAGCAATAGTTACCTTGAAAAAACACTTTAAGCAGAAAATGTGCTCCCTTTATTAAACAGAATTTCACAGCTAGAATCACTCCCTTCAATCAATGACCCTCAAACCTCTTGCAGCACTTTCCCTATTTCTTCATCTGTAATGTTTCCTACTGGACAGTTGAAAGTGAACTGCCCTGAGGCGAAGCTGACCAGATCCTTTGAGAGGAAATTTGGGCCAGTTCCACCAAGTACAATGGACACAGCAATCATCTGCCCTGCCAATCTCTATCCATCTGCTCTGGCTGCTGTTCAGGAAAGTGTAGAGCAATTAAGTATGAAAGCAGTGTCCATATTCAGAAAGCATTGCACTGTTGACTGTAGTACTCGTACTTCTTAAACATTCCATACAAAACAGTACCTGTTGAATTGTAGACGATGTAGCGCCTCTGCTGGTCCATCAAACACGGGTCGTTTGCTCCAGCTTTTCATCAGAAGTGAGAGGAATTCTCTTTTTGGGCCACCGGCATCAAGACCTTCTTCAAACCTTCCAGCATCATCAGAAAACGTCACTAGAAGATCCTTTGTTTCAGAGAACGTTCCTCTTTTGAATCGTCTTACGGCTCCATCCCAGAACTCAGAGCAGCAGATGTTAAATCTGGACTGCTAGGTCTGCAGTTATTTCTGAAACAGACAGCTGTTCCATCCTACCAAGGAACAGATCATGACCATGTCACTAAATTAACTTAATACTATGTGATATCAAACACATTTTACAAAGAATAGAACAGTTGTATGTTGGTAACTTATTTCTTACTCTGCATCCTCTGGAACATTATGACTGCCTGGATCAGGGCCTGACTTCTCCTCGTCCTCATCTACAATGGGCGCATACAATTCAGTGTATTTGCTGAAAAATTAACACAGAAATTTCCATTGTTATGTAAGTCATGTAAGCAGCTACAACATGATAAATGTTACACTCACCTCTGAATCAGCTGAGCTAAGCCTTGGGCCTTACAAAGATTCACTGTGATTCTTTGATAAGCTTTCCCCACTGCCTCCTTACAGGTTCTGAGACTGAAGGTTTGTCTGTTCCTGGAATGGAAACTATCTTTGTTCCATCAGGGTGAAGCAGAAAGCAGAGACCACCCTGTACATTTTTACTGAAGTCCTTCATTTTTTGTTCAGCCGCTTTACGCACTTGCTCAGCATCCACTTCTGTGGTAGTACCATTCCTCGCACAGTTTCCAGTGCTCCATCTTTCATCCTACAGAAATCTACACAGAAACATATAAGTAAGCCAGACACAGGATGATTGACAGACATGAAAATGAATGACAGAAGAGACTGCAAACACAATGACTGTCCTCCATCAGAAAAAATAAGCTACCTTCACTGGTTGTTCATTCAATTGTTGTTTTTTCTTTTTTTAAAACGACTGTCTCTCCTTCTCTTTTAAACTCCGGAAATCCCAGAATGTGGAGAGTTCACATTTTCCAGTTCTTGCTGCATCAAACCAATCAAACCAATCAAAAATCAATATCAACACAAGATCATTATTTTTTTTTTAAATCACTGCTAATCATTTGTATAAGTAAACTTTAAAAGTGTTACCTTCACTTGTGTTTGGTTTCTCCACAGCATTTTAGAACTTTGTGTTCTTGCCACACAAACGGCAGAATGACGTCACAGGTTTCAGGACATTTTAATCTGTAACAACACAAATGAAGGATCATTACTTAAAATAAGATGAGACGGGGTTAAGAGTTTACTGTCTCACTTTATGTCAGTGTTGTTTTGGGATATTCTATCATCCTCTGTCCTGTGAAGTGTGAAAATCAGCTAATTTCAGTTGTGACATGATGTGTGTTCGTCGGCTCTGAGGCTGCAGACACAGAAGTGAAAGAGAAGAAGAAACGTCGCACATTTCATTTTCCCTGTACAACTTGAGACAGTACAGTACGTTCACTACTTCTCTCCATACTTACGTTAGCTAACGCTAACGTTGCTGAGAAGTTAGCTTCATAGTAGCCCAAAGTCAGACGGCAGAGTACATAAATATTAAAATATAAAGATAATTATTAGCATTGTTCATTTGTGACAATCACATAATGACAGCAATAATTGTATCTGAAGAAGGTTTCACTTACGTCTCCTCGTCTTCCACTTCGTAGCCAGAAAGTAACAACTTCTGCCTCGACGTAACTTCAGTTGTGAGGCTTCTGCGTTTGTGTTGAGACGTTTGCATTTGTGTGGCCCTCCTCAGCCACCATAGATTATAGGTTTCAAGGCAGAATATGAGCCAGAATGGATAAGTGGGAAAAACCCCAAATCCTCCTCCGTGAGTTTGCGGTGGTGCTCCGCCCACATCGTGTAACGTAGAGAAAAGCTTTTGATCACTTTTGGACAATAGTGTTTAAAGAGCAACATGACAAGATTTCAGCTCCATCCGATGATTTCCCTAGGAGGAGCTCATTAATGGGAATCACATGATCATCATGCCTGATTTTTTTCATCTACACTGGATGAAGTATGTGGGAGATACAGCCACAAATACTTCCAATTCCTGTACATTGTGGAATTTTTCTCCAAGAAGCTTTTTTTCTCGTCTTGACGTGATGCATCCGTGCACCGATTTTCAAGTCCGTAGGTCTTACGCTGAATATTTTTACACTCTAGGGGGCGCTGCAGAGCCGTTTGGCTGCGCCCGGTCGCACGGACAGTGTCAAACATTTTCATCTGGGGACAATTTTGGGCAAAGTTTGGTGACTTTTTGAGCACGTTCAGGGGTCAAATTAGCCGACAGAGCGGCGGAAGAAAAATAAAAGAGGAGGTTAATAATAATCCCTTCAGTTTCAACAGGGCTTCGCACGAATTTCGTGCTCGGGCCCTAATAATGTTTAACGCTTTTCATTAACTTACATTTTTATGTTTCACATTTTCAGTTGATGGTTCATGAACTAAACTCAAACTGAAAACACTTCCTATTCAACAGAAACAGCTGAATCTGCTTTTCCTTCATTTTCAGGTTTTTATTTCTGAAGGTTTTTTAGCGCGTTGTAAAACATTCACTCACCAAACTGAGCTCAGAGATTTTTCCTGGACACAAACAAACAGCCGAACATGATTATTCTTCTTAAAACTGTAAACTTCCAAATAAAGTCGGCAGCGTGGCCGGTTTGGGGTGGGGCTTGTAGCCGATTCTCTCGTTGATGAGCTCCGCCCTCGACGCGGCTGTGGAGGAAGATGCTGAGGCTCCGCCCCCAATGATATCAACGCTGATTACAGAGGCCCCGCCCACGCCGCCTCCTGACTCCGCCTCCTCTCGTTGACGCTTCCTGGCCTAGAAACAAAACGGGGACAGACATTTTCAGATCTGCTGACAGAAGTTTATTGATCTGAATCTGATCAACAGCATTGACAGATATCAGTGATTTAAACCTCGAGCTCCTTCTTGACGCTCTCGAACTCCTCGGTGTCGTCGATCTTCAGCTCGAGTCGAGTCGGTTTCCTCCTCAGCATCTTCTGTCTGCAGAAACATCAGCACAGATGTGACGAGCCGGAAACACAGAGACTTTAAATCCAGGATGATCCAGAGTCATGTGCTGCAGTACTGCATGCACGCGCGCACACCGAGGAAACAGACCGAGCTGTAGATGAGCTCGGTCTGTTTCCTCCGCTCAGATCCATCTGGTCTCAGCTGAAATCTGATTTTTGTTTTGTAGAAGATGAAGCTGAAACCATTTGTTGGACAGTTGGACAGCGATGTCTCTGCGCTCACTGTCCGTCTGTTGTCTCCGTTCACTCAGGTACAGGTGTATCCTCAGGAGTCGCCAGAAGCTAAGCTAACCCGCTAACGTTTAAAGGCCTAAAAACAGCGAACTGAACCGGAAACAGACGAACGCTGCTCCCGGAGCCTCACAGCTCGGTTATGTTAAGTTATGTGACTTTACCTGACAGGTGTGCTGCTGTTTTCCCGGGGTTTCTCTCCTTTCTCTCCCTCGCTGTTTGTTCGCTGCCGCTTCTTCTTTTGTTTTTCCTTTTCTTCTTCTTCCTCCTTGTTTTCCACGGCGGTTGGCAACAGCAGAGCACGTGCACTACCGCCCCCTCCTGCCCCGGAGCAGAGATGGATCCTGCACGTGAGTGCGGACCTCCTGAGCTCGGGTCCTCCTCAGACCTCAAGCGCTCACATGAACCGGATCTACAGCAGGATTTAACATTCAGTGGACTAATACAAATGCCCGGTGGAGGGCAGCGACACGCCTCTGACGGTCTGCCGGAACAAAACAGAGGAAGAAGAAGAAGAAGCGGAAGGACACGTGTTTACATCCGGGTGACGGCGCTGAGCGGCTCCGCTGCCTTCGTTCTTCTTAATCTGTGAGTTTGGAAAAATAAAAATATTTCAGCTTAAAGATTATTAACGCATTGCTTCTCACCTGTCGGTCACACGTGCCCTGTACCTGCTCAGGTGTGTGTGACGCAGTGTCGCTGGGCGATTCGCTGTTTGAATGCTTATGCTAATGCTAACATTGTGTACCGCGTTTTATCGTTTTCTCGGTTTTAATTTTCTCTTCCGTCCTGTTCTCTGTTCACTGAAATCAGTTTTTAAAAGTCTGAATTTTAACTTTGTGAACGTGCAGAAACTATAAAGAGTATCACCGCTGAAATCTGCACAGAAGAAACTTTAAAATAAAGTGTTTTATTTCCCATCATGCAAAGCTGCAGGCGTGTGTGGAAGTTAATCGCCTGACAAAAAATAAAGGCCCCCCCTGTGATACGGACCAGGTTTTACCGCCAGGTGTCACACCTGACTCAGCAGACTCGTCCAGCTGGTTTGCCAATCACCAATAACCAGCACCAGTAATCTTCTTCTTTGTGTTATATTTTGTCACGCAGTTTTCCCAGCAGCCTTTGGGGCCACAGCAGCAGTAGCAGTAGCCACAGCAGAAGAAGAACAAGTGTGTAAAAATGTCGGATGAGGAGGACGTGGCTCCGGCCGTGAAGAAGAGCCGTGTTTTCTACGGAAGCCTGGAGGAGAAAGAGCGGGAACGTCTGAGCTTAGAGACGACGAGTGGCACGACAGGAAGTGATGCGGTGAAAACGGGGATTGAGGCGGGAAACATCAACATCTCGTCAGGTGGGTTACGCTTGGTAAACTACAGGTGTGTGTTAACATGAGAGCGAGACTCAGTTTCCCACGATGCCTTGCAGGAGAGACGATGGAGATGGAGGAGCGGGTCAGTGAGCGGCAGCAGGAAGCGCTCGCTGAGTTTGAGCGGCGGCGGCGAGCGAGACAGATCACCGTCTCTACTGATGACGCCGAGGTGAAGGCCGGCCTCCGGGCACTCGGAGAGCCAATCACATTGTTCGGAGAGGGACCAGCTGACCGCCGGGAGAGGTGGGAAAAAAGAACCAGCTGCTTTTAGTTGAAACTTTATTTGAATGTGTCAGCGGACAGGTTTTAAATAACGACAGAAACGAAGAGTATCGAGCTGCTCGGTCAGTTATTGTAAGCAGAAGCTGTGAACAGGAAACGAACGAGTCGATCGAAGTAACGATTGGTTGGTTTCAGCCCAAAGTTTGAACCCACATGTTTTGTGCCATTAATGATCCGTGTCACGGCTCCATGTTAAACACCAGCGTCTCTGTTGTGTGTGTTTGTGTCCAGACTGCGAAGTGTCCTGTCTGTGGTCGGTCCCGATGCTCTGAAGAAGTCCAGGAAAGACGAAGAGAGAGCCAAGAGGTCACAGGAAGAGGTCAGAGACACACACACACACAAAAACAACACAAAGACAAAAATGTACAGAGAAATACTCACAAAAATAAAACAATTTCTGACCAATCACAGTGCCAGCAGACGTGGTACCATGAAGGCTCCGCCTCCCTGAAGGACGCCCGGCTCTGGTTGGCCAGATACTCTCTGCCACGGTGAGTCGGCAACAGACCGACCAGTCAGAGACAGAGGAGACCCAGACCCTCAGTCCGATCGTCCTAGCATCTTTGGCGGCGAGGACGGTCTCTGTCCTCCCAGTAGGGGTCATTGTTTGTTCAGTAAAGGTCACCATGCCACAGGTACAGGTGTTTACAGATGAAGCTCAGTCGATGTCTCGGGAGAAACCTGGCTGCTGCTAGCTGCATTAACTTTGTAGCTATGGTGGCAGAGGTCAGTCCGGCTCCACCTGGAGGTGTAGAGAGGTAAACGCTACACCGAACCATGAGCCCTGTTAGTTCTGCTGTGATGACGCCTTCAGACCGCAGACAGGTTCACACAGTTTATCACTGTCTGCTCAAAATGTTTGTTAAAGTTTTTAACGTTTGAATTTTTCAAAAGGAGATAGAGATTCAGTCGGGATCTGATTGGCTGTAACTCAAAAGCTCCTGCTGTGATTGGTCCATCAGGGCAATGAGGCGCCTGGAGGCAGCACGTGCTCAGAGGGATGTTGCTGAGGCAACCAGAACTATCCGGCAACAAGAGCTGCACAAGAGCCTGAGGGTGAGATGATTAAATGAAAAAGACACGTGCAGAACGTCAGGTCGTCACAGCACAGCTGTGGAACGTCCGGCCGATGGAGTCTGGTTCAGTGTCTCTGTTCTGATCAGAGATGTCTTCGTCTTCTTCTCCTCCAGAATCTGAATAACTTCTGCAGTCAGATCGGTGATGATCGACCAATCAGCTTCTGCCACTTCAGCCCTGACTCCAAAATGCTCGCCACCGCCTCCTGGTAACGTGCCCTGCCCACTTTTAGCATTAGCATTAGCACACACATAAGTACGAGCAGTAGTGACTTCAGCCACAGAGTCTGCTTAACATGTGAATGACTCCTCCCCCACAGGAGTGGTCTGTGTAAGCTGTGGTCCGTCCCCGACTGCAACCTGATTCGTACACTCAGAGGTGGGCGGAGCTTCACTGTGTCTGTAGATTCCTTGTATTTCAAACTTTTTACAGTGTTCTGAGGTAGAACAGTAATTTGGATTTTAATTTCATGAATTTGTTGTAGATTTGACAGATTTCAGATTTTGACACCGAACGTTTGAAATGTGAAAATGTTTGATTGTGGTGTGAAGCCTCTGTCTGTCCCTGCTTTCTGATTGGCTCAAGGACACAACACCAACGTGGGCGCCGTCGTCTTCCGCCCGGAGGCCGGAGTTTCTCTCGACCAATCGGACGTGAGCTTGGCCTCGTGTGCTGCTGACGGCTCTGTGAAACTGTGGAACCTAGAGAGGTAGGAGACAAGGAGGAAAGGAGTAAAGGAAGGAGAGGAGATAGGAGCTTGTCAAGAGACCTGAATTCCCTGGTCCTGGTATGATCATTCTGTGTGTCTCTGGTTGCTGTAGCGACGAGCCAGTGGCAGACATCGAGGGTCACGGTGAGCGGGTGTCCCGTGTGGCGTGGCATCCGTCTGGAAGGTTCCTGGGAACGACCTGGTAAACTGGTGCCAAAGTCAGTGTCTCTGTACTAATATACACAGCGAGTATTTATACACGGTGAACGTATGTGTCTGTGTGTAGTTACGACAACTCGTGGCGTCTGTGGGATCTGGAGGTTCAGGAAGAAATCCTCCATCAGGAAGGTCACAGCAAAGGAGTCCACGACCTCCACTTCCACCCGGATGGATCCCTGGCTGCTACTGGGTACACTGCACACTGCGCCACTCGCTACACATTGTGCCACACACTGCGCTACTTGCTACACACCGCGCCACACAGTGCACTGTGCACCATATTAAGCTTCAGTTCTATTGACAGTACGTTTCACATCAATTGATTAATTCAACTGAAATAGAAATCCTGTCTCTCTGTGTCCCCGCCCCATCTGTGGACCAATCATCTCTCTGGCTGTTGTCCACTCAGAGGGCTGGATGCCTTCGGCAGAGTGTGGGACCTTCGGACGGGACGCTGTGTTGTCTTCCTGGAGGGACACCTGAAGGAGATCTACAGCCTGCATTTCTCTCCCAATGGGTCAGCCAATCAGAGACAAGCACAGCGAATGATTAAATAATAAATACAATCCGATTTTTTTTTCATCTGAAAGTTTTACAAATATTTATTTTGGTTTCTCTGTTCTCTCAGGTATCACCTGGCAACAGGAAGTGGTGATAACACCTGTAAGGTTTGGGAGCTGAGAAACAGGAAGTGTCTGTACACAGTCCCCGCCCACCAGAACCTGCTTTCTGCTGTCCGCTTCCAACGTAAACACGCTTATTATTTTATCTCTTTTCAGTTTTATTTTGCTTACGTGTTATTTGATTTTAACTTGTTTTTAGTTAAATTGAGTAAAATGTTCTGTTGTGTCTTTGACCTCACTTCCTGTTTGTCTGTAGCCACAGACGGCCACTTCCTGTTGACTGGAGCATACGACAGCACAGCAAAGGTTTGGAGTCATCCCGGCTGGACGCCGCTGAAGACGCTCGCCGGGCACGAGGGGAAGGTCTGAACGCTGCGCTCTGACTGGTCCATTCGGACGCTGCTGATTGGTGGAGACAGGCAGAGTACCTTAACATGTCGCACCGTTTTTGTTTTCAGGTGATGGGCGTCGACGTGTCACCTGACGGGAAGCTGATCGCAACCAGCTCCTATGACCGAACCTTCAAACTGTGGCTGTCTGAGTGATGTCATTGGTTAAGTTTCGCTGTTTTAGTTTTGTAATAAAGTTTTGGCATTTGCTGTCTCTGAGGTTGATTTATTTAAAATCAGAACATGTTAACATCACGTCAGAGGGCGGAGCCCCACCCCCACCTGAGAGCCAGGGTGTCTGTGGTGACCAGGGAAAGAAGATCTGAAGTCGATGACACTGACAACTGTTTATTAACATACAAAGTGTGTGTGTGTGTGTGTGTGTGTGTGTGTGTGTGTCACAGCAGTGCACTCTTGGTGTATGACAGCAGACACAGTGATTGGTTAAATGATGCCTGGAGCTCCGCCCACCCTTTCTCCAGTCGGGTGGAGAGGCGGAGCAACATTGCCAAGGCAATGGAGTCCTGCGACAATGAGCGCAGGTGGAGCTAAAAAACAAAAACAATAATGATAAACAGGAAGAGAAATTTTCACAATAAAAGACTGAAAAATGCTAGTGTTAAATAAAATGTGCTGTGTTCTGATTGGCTGACCTTCAGGAAAAGTGCCAGGTAAGCGTGAGCCAGCTCAAAGTCCCGCCCACTGGCCAACATGCTGTCAATCATGTGAATGAAGGCAAGCAGGAGGCTGCTGGCTCCGCCCCCCTCTGATGTCAAACTGGTGAGCTCAACAGACACCGCCGCCGGCCCACAATCCTTCAGGAGACGCACGGGTAGTTCATCTGCCAGAGACAGATTCTGAAGTTATTGATTTAATATTGGAATTAATTTTATTAATGACCAGTTTCTGTAATAAGTTTTATAATTTAAAAAGATTCTATAAAACCTTTCGTACAAACTTTATCTGAGTTAGATCATCAAAACATGAAATTACATTTATACATAGATACTAAATACTTTTTTGATTTGATCAATATTTTGTTTACATGAATCTACAGTTAATAATCA
The DNA here is from genome assembly GCF_017976425.1 of Toxotes jaculatrix. Lineage (NCBI taxonomy): Eukaryota > Metazoa > Chordata > Actinopteri > Toxotidae > Toxotes > Toxotes jaculatrix. Next base: position 25,346,428 of record NC_054409.1, on the reverse strand, counting down.
TCTCCACACGTAGAGAATGAAATAATGTGTAAACTAAAGTAAATCAATTCAAATTTAAAAGAAAATTCACCTAAAAACAGAAAAAGTTTTTAGTTTCTGACTCACATGATCCAGATTCCAGAGCTGATTCCAGAGCAGAACTGAACTCTGACCTCTGAGACAACAAACCCCAACTCAGCACCTTCGACTGAAACAACAACGACGATGAGAAGAAGAAGAGCACGACAGCACAGGATGCTGCAAATAAAGCATGACAGAAGAAGACAGAAGGAGGTTCAGCAGGTGCACCTGTGTTTCCTGTTCGGTTGCCGTGGGCAACATGAATCGAGGCGTAAGACCAGGAGCCGTCGGCAGGAAGAATGGCGCCGCAGCCGGAGCCACAGGGGGCGCTACAGGTTTATTCTTCTTCTACAAAGACAGAAACGACACAGTTCACGTTTTCTTCGTCGTGTGTGTGTGGATCTGAGACAACAGATGGAACATCATGATGAATTTGCTGCGCTTTACTGAAACCGGTACCGGCTAAACGTTAGCTAAGAGATGAGTCAGCAATTTTTATTCATTTTAAAACAAAACCAATAATGATATAAATACAAACAGTGACGCCGGCACCTTAAACTCCTGTGAAGTGTGAAATTATTTTAAATGCTGAATAAACTCTGTCATGTGACACCTTGATCTCGTCCAGGTGAAGCAGACTTTTCCATCGAGACTCCGGCAGCAGCGACAGCGTCACAAGCTCAGCCCCCAACTGGTCAGCTGATTTATACACATCATCCACCTCCTCTGATGTCACTTCCTGTTCTGATCCAGCAGCTGTGACCCCCGGCAGCGTCTCTGTAGCTGGCTGGTAGTCGACCGGTAGGGGGCGGAGCCCCACAGGCCCATACAGGCTCTTATTGGTCCTGAGAGGTGAGATTACAAAGGTCAAGACGGGACAATGTGTTTGGCTGAATGTTAGACATATAAAAACCCTAAGAGATGATTGGTTCAGACCAGAGGTAAACACCCAGACTGTCGACATGAGCCGTTGCCAGGAAGTCTCCCGTCGGTGACATGGATACGGCCACTGGTGCCATGGCAACCAGGAAACAGTCAACAAGGCTGAAGAGAGAAGAAGAAGATCAACAACAGGTTTAATTATTATGTAATAAAGTTTCTGAAAATTCCCACCAAAGTTAAATCTGAGCGTCTGAAAGGAAACAAACTGAAACTTAAATTTAAGGCTTTAAGTTTTAAGTAAGACAGAGTCCAGAGGACGAAACGTTTCCTTCCACAGGAAGGAGGAAGTTCCTGTAATTAACACTGGACTGTTCCATTCTTACCAGCCAGACGGAAGATCCCAGGTACGAATGGTGCAGTCCATCGCTATGGTAACCAGCCACCGGCCATCAGGGCTGAACGTCTGAGGACACAGTATTATCATCACTAATATTGTCTCTAATATTAGCAATAATATGCTAACCAAAGGATTAGCGCCTGCAAAGCGTTTGTTTGCATCATTAGCAGGTTGTTAGCCATATTTTTTTGTTGGACCCACCATGTCATTTATGTTGCCGTGGTGACCCCCAAACTTCCTGACCACCCGTCTGGTTTCTATGTCGACTACCAGTATTGTGAAGTCATCCAGTGCCAATGCTAGCATCCCGCTAACATCACAGAAAGAGAAGAACCTCGGTTAGCTACCTATGCTAACTGTCAGATACCTATATCTGTGAGCCATTATTCCAAATGTTGGCTACCTGTCTCTGTGTAGCCTCATGCTAGCTGGCGCAGCATTTAGCTTCAGCTGTTCTTCCTGTTTCTTGGTCTTGAAGCGCCAGAACTTAAGCAGCCAATCAGAGCCAGCAGTGAGGGTCAGCTGGTTCAGGGCATCTGTGGCGACGCCTCGCACAGCACCACTGTGAGCTGGAGCAGAGGGAGGGGTGGGGGGGTGAGTGATACAGAAAATACAGAATGGACCAATCACAGACAAGGAACAGGTGAGTGCACCTTTCTCATCGTCACCATAGCAACCACGGTGCAAGCCAGACTGCAGGTTATAGACGTCAACACCTCCACACGACAAGCCAATCACAGCGAAGTTACCACAGGAAGTGATGTCAACAACCTGGGAACAGAGACAGGAAGTGAGTAAAGGATCAGAGATCAGAGCTGAACTCGGTGCTGCTCCTCGGTCAGAGCGCCGTCCCTGACCTCAGATCCCACCTGTGGATGAACGGACTCAAACCTTCCACATTCATAGGTCGTACAACAGTACGTTTAGTTTCCACGGAACGACTGAAGCCAGGTTATTACACAAGAGTCAGGACAACATGAAGAGAAACACAGGTGTGACAACGTTACCGTGGCGATGGCAGCCCTCCGAGGCGGTTGAAGATGGTGAGCTCCCATGGTGCACCTCTGGTAGTTCCACGTTGTGGCTGCTAGGCGACCACGATGGCACGCAACAATGCCGTCCCAGTCTGACTGACGGGCAGCAGCTGTCAATTAACAGAGAGAGCACACGGCCATCAGCTGCTCTTAAATTGGACATTTCTTTTATGGAGTTCTGTGTGGGTGAAGTTAGTGTCAGGATGCCCACCAGAGGAGAACGCAGTGATGGCAGGAAGACGAAGCTCGTCATAGGAGAGCCCCTTCTTCTTCCTCTGCTCCTTCTTCTTGTTGATGGACCCTACATCGCGCACACACACACACACACACAAGATTTTATCAGGCCACAGGGACCAACCCCTCCTCCCTCCCCTCTCCTCTCCTCCCCTCTCCTCTCCTCCCTCCCCTCTCCTCCCTCCCCCCTCTCCTCTCCTCCCTCGCCTCTCCTCTCCTCTCCTCCGGGACCAACATGAGAGCTCATCTTATTGGCTGAGAGGTGATTATCAATTCAGCTCAGAAAAAAAATCCAACAAATTAAAATTATTGGTATATAATTATTGATAAATGATACAGAGAGAAAACACACCCACCCCATTTTACAAAACTAATTCTCATTGGTTGTTACCATGGAAACCAAATCAAACAACAAACTGACCAGTCATATATGACATTGGTTAAAATGACAGTTTATTTAATAGAGTCTGGTTGGAGGACTGAACTGACCATGACCCAGGTTCTTGTTGAAGCGCTCATGGACAGTGGAGAAAGACTGCAATGTCCCGTCCTGACCTGCAGGGGGCAGAACAACACGGCTTTTCATTTTTCAACAAACTGTACGTTTAAAAAATACGTTTATTTAGATCATACAAATTTATTCACACACAGAAAAACAAGATTCATAACGATATTTTAGTAATAAGGCATTTTATTTAGAAGCAAAATAAACCAGACTCAGTGTAAAAACAGCAATAACAGACCATACACTGTAAAACAGAGGGAGTCAGCTGATCTCAACACATGGTTTGAGTTTGGATGTGGAGGAAGTTTTTTATTATTAAAAATTGTAAAAGACTTTAAATAAATAAATGAAATAGATTCTATGCAAACGATGAAGCCGTTTATTTACCTGCACTGAGGATGTTTTTTCCGTCATTGCCGTGATGACGGATGGTGGTGGGCGGGGCACTGTGACCTTGACGACTCCGCAGAAGTCTGGCTCCGCCCCCCTCCTGGTCAAATATCCACACCTGAAAAAAAATGAAGGTAGGGTGGAGTCACCCGAAAAATGAGACGATCAAAACTAAAAAAAAACTAAATCTATACATGATGAAACACACACACACATATATACAGGGGATTCACTGAACAATGATCATCTGCTTTAATGTTTCAATTCATTTTAACATTTTAATTCCAGTCGTTTAAAAAACACTCTCACTCCATGATGTTTGTTTGTTTCACCTTGATGGCATTGTCGGCTCCATTGGTGACCAATAGTGGCTCTCTGTGCAGAAAGGTTGCCGCAGCGATGGCTGTACTGTGGGCGTGTCTCTGCTGAGCAACGAGCTGACGGCGCTCCAGATCCCAGAATGCAATGTGGCCCTGTGGGCTGCCGGACGCCACGATGGGGGGACCATCTGACAGAGAGACAGGGTGTAGGATTTAATAACACTGTAATATTCTCAAACTACATTTCCATCTCAGCTGCGTCTCAGCCGCGTCTCAGCTGCGTCTCGTGTGAAGTTTCTGAGTGATGTGATTCTTGGTGAAAACTTCAGACTCCAGCTGATGAATACAGGAAGTTGTTTCTGGTTCTGTTCTCTAAAGCCGGAGTGATCCACGTGGATCTACTGAACCGGTTCTGAGCCCACAGGGGTCAAAACCTGCAGCGACGCTGTGACGTGGTCTCAGATCAGTCCATCAGGTTTCTGATCGACGACTGTGTCTGCCCCGTAATGGACTTTGGTCTTTGTCCTTGACCCTCGATCCTTCGGGACAGCCTATAATATGGAGAGCTGGGACGAAGCTTGGGGGTCAAAGGTCAATCAGATAAAGGAAATGGGAGAGAATGAGAGACTACCACCTGTACCTGTTCTGAAGGTGAGCGAGGTGATTGGTCCCCAGTCCTGTGTGAAGTTCATCAGTGTCTCGTCCAATCGGATGTTGTGAATGATGATGCGGCCTGTTGCCGTGCCAACGCCAACCACATCCACTGCAGGACTCTGGGAAAGCAAGTTTTATTATTTAACAATCAACAAAGTAATCACAAATAATGTTCTTTCAAAATAAAAACACTTCATGAATAAGATCTAGGCCTATAAACATTTGGTTCAGGTGAAGTGATTCATGTGATTTTGAATTCAGTTCTTTGTTCATTAACATAATTTGATTTTACTGTTTATAAAAATAGAATAAAAATAAAATGATAACGAACAAGTTTCACAGTCCCACACACGAGGATGAATTAGTTGGAACCTTCTATAAAAAAATAATTGGAAACTGAAAAAAGTAATAAATAATAAAAATTTAATGAACATTGACAAATGAAAATCTGAGTCTGAGTCCTGACGGAGACTCACCTGCTGCAGAGCGGTGACTCCTGCTGACCAGCCGGGAAACGTGAACAACAACTTACTGTGGAGAGAAAAGTTTTATTCCGTCAGGATTTAAAAAAGAAAACAACAAAATGTGTGTGCGTGTGTGTGCGTCCGTGTGTGTGTGTCTCCGGTGACTCTGTCTCAGGAAGTAAAAGTCCCGCCCCTCTCACCTGGTCTTGATGTTCCAGAGTTGCAGTGCACCCTGGGAGCTTCCCAGCAGCACCTTGTTCAGGTAAGTGCTCGGGTGGATCATGGCCGACACGTCGAAGGTGTTGGGATCGAAATGCAACTGCAGGTAGACATCTGAGTGGCAAAGAGAACAAGGCATGATGGGTAACAGCACAGGTAAAAAATAAAAGACACAGTTGAGTGTGTATGAAGCCCCGCCCCCTCCTGCTCACCGCCCCCCTGGACATCCCACACAATGACATCACCACCGCTGTCAGCAGAGATCAGGTGATCACCCAGCGGAAGCAGCAGACGCACTTCCTGTCTGTGACCATGGTAATGCCTCACCACCTGTACGGAAGGCAACAGCAACAGCAAGTTAAACATTCAAAGATATTAAATTAAATGAAATGAATTTTTTAAGTTTTAAAATTAAAAAGAAAATCAATAACTAATAAAAATAAGTTGAGAATCAGAAACACTTTATTGGCAGGTGAGCTGCACATACAAAGAGTCTAACTACATTTCTGGTTTTTGAACCAAAAAAGAACAAAGGTACAGATTAAAAAACAAATTTTATATATATATATATATATATATGTCCTCCATGTCCTCATTTATTGATATCACATATATCAATAAATAAAAAACCCAAACTATTTTTTGGAAAACAAAGACTTTTGGTTTGAACCTGTTTGGTCTCAAACTTTAAACAAAATTATTTAAACCAACGATAAAAATCTTTAAAAGCTACATTTAGAAAAATTAAATAAAGTAACAAATGAAAAAACGTGAAGAGAAAATTTGCTTTTCATGTTTTAAATAAAGTTTTTTTTTTACCTCTTTGTTCCGGGCGAAGGCGCTGACGACACGCCCCGCAGCAGCGAACACTAACATCCTGTCAGCTGCCACACAGGTGATGTCATCCAGTAGGCTGTTACCTAGGCAACCACATCACATTACATCACAGCACAACAACCAATCAGAAAGCAGAACTGTGAATTCATTTTAAAATAAATTACTCACTGACAGCAATGATCCCCAGCCTCTTCACCTGAAATCAATCAATACATCAACACACTGATCAGCTGACTCTTTAATGTGATCACATGACAAAGCCGTTAAAGAGCAGACGCACAACTACAAGAAAACAATAATAATAACGACAAAAACATTTATATTATTATCATTACTTTGATAATACGCAGCGTCACACAGTGAACTGAAGAACCAGTTTCCTCCTCCTCTCTCCTCCTCCCTCTCCTCTCCTCCCTCCTCTCCTCCCTCCTCTCCTCCCTCCTCTCCTCTCCTCTCCTCCCCCTCATCCCCTCTCCTCCCTCTCCTCCTCCTCTCCTCTCCTGTCCTGTCCTCCCTCCTCTCCTCCCTCCCCTCTCCTGTCCTCTCCTCCCTCTCCTCCCTCCCCTCTCCTCTCCTCCCCTCTCCTCCCCTCTCCTCCCTCTCCCCTCCTCCCTCCCCTCTCCTCCTCTCCTCTCCTCTCCTCTCCTCTCCTCCCCTCTCCTCTCCTCCCCTCCCCTCTCCTCTCCTCCCTCTCCTCCCTCTCCTCTCCTCCCTCTCCTCCCTCCCCTCTCCTCTGCTCTCCCCCCTCCTCCCTCCTCTCCTCTCTCCTCTCCTCCCCTCCCTCCTCTCCTCCCTCCTCTCCTCCCTCCCCTCTCCTCTCCTCCCTCCCCTCTCCTCTGCTCTCCTCTCCTCCCTCTCCCCTCCTCCCTCCCCTCTCCTCCCTCCTCTCCTCCCTTTCCTCTCCTCCTCCTCTCCTCTCTCCCCCCTCCTCTCCTCCCTTTCCTCTCCTCCTCCTCTCCTCTCCTCCCTCCCCTCTCCTCTCCTCCCTCCCCTCTCCTCTGCTCTCCTCTCCTCTCCTCCCTCCCCTCTCCTGTGCTCTCCTCCCCCTCCCCTCCTCTCCTCTCCTCCCTCCCCTCTCCTCTGCTCTCCTCCCTCCCCTCTCTCCCCTCCCCTCTCTCCCCTCTCCTCTGCTCTCCTCCCCCTCCTCTCCTCTCCTCCCTCTCCTCCCTCTCCTCTGCTCTCCTCCCCTCTCCTCCCCTCTCCTCTGCTCTCCTCCCCCTCCTCTCCTCTCCTCTCCTCTCCTCCCTCTCCTCCCTCCCCTCTCCTCTCCTCCCCTCCCCTCCCCTCTCCTCTCCTCCCCTCCCTCTCCTCCCTCCCCTCTCTCCCCTCTCCTCTGCTCTCCTCCCCTCTCCTCTGCTCTCCTCCCTCTCCTCTCCTCTCCTCACTCCCCTCCCCTCTCCTCTCCTCCCTCCCCTCCCCTCCTCAGAACGAGGACCCAGAACAGCCCAACGCAGAGGCACAGCGGTGACAACACAGAGCACAGCTACGTCAGGCACCGTACATGTCAACGTACCCACAAGACACCTGCTCAGTGGCAAGAGCGACAAATCATCTAATGAAAGACACAAACATCTGAGCCGCACGCTGAGTACTGTGACAGAGAAGTGCAGCCAAAAATCCACAACAACAAAGAAAAAGGAGATGGAAAAATGGAGAATGCACCAAGTCATGTAATGACAGTGATGTTTCTGAGACTGTGCCTCAGCCTGGAGATGATGCTGAGAACATGAGGCAGAACCCACAGAGAGAGAGACCTACAGAACTTACAGGTGGACAAACTGCAAACATGGAGACTGCTGCTACAGAGCAGAGCGTGACATCCCTCAGACCGACAAGGAAGCCATTGTTTCAGTGAATTCAGTGGATGAGTGCAGCGGACGAGGAGATGAGACCTTCAGTCTCACCCGACGTCCACCAGGCAAACAAGCAGCCCTAACCTGGGGGGGTGGGGGGGGGTATGAGAATGCCACTGATGGGCTGCAACCAAACACCAGGAGCTGACGATGAAGAGACATTCTCACCTGCTGCTGATTTAACCTGTGAGGAAGATGATGCAGCGCAGGAGAATCTGGTCCTACACCAGGTGGATGTCAACACTGCATATCTGCATCCACCTACTGACTGTGAACTTTACACTGAACAACCTGAAGGTTATGAGACGAGGTCAGACACAGGTGAACAAGTCTCTGTGGTCAGGAATGATTTCATACAGAACCCTGCTGATCACTGTGAGTACACCAAAGAAAAACACAAGGAGAAGGTGATGCTGATCGTATGGGTGGATGATCTGATCATAGCAGCGAGCAATGAAAGAGTACGAGGACAACCGGGTACCAAACCCGGCAAACCCTGTAAACAGTGGGAGGGTTCTTACTGAGCAGCTGCTGTGATGACAAAGCCAGCAACTGGAATAAAACTAAGGTTTGCTCAGGATGTTTGGCACATAAAGAGACTATAAACTCTGACCTCTGACCTCTCAGGCTCCGTGTTTACTGTGTGTATGTGTGTAAATATGAAGATGTGTGTATTCTGTGTGTGTGTGTGGGGGGGGGGGGGTAACTGGGACAGCTGGGAGCTGATCTGTAACCAGAGTTTACTCCAAGCTAAAGCTTCGCTCTGCACGCGCCTCTGTCTCTGTGTGTGTGTGTGTATAAATAAAGTTAATGTTTCTTACGTTGTACGTGTGGAGACTTTTACCGACCGCCGTCACCAGGTAAAACTCCCGGTGTTTCTGGTGGTACCGGAGCGCGTGCGGCACGTGGTTGGAGTAAAGACCCAGAACCCGGAACCCAGAGAACAAAGAGCTGCCGCTGCCCGCGTGACTCCCGCCACTCGGCATCTCTGGAAGCAGCGGGGGACGTTACCGGAGAGAAAACTTAATTTAACGAATAAAAATAATCAGGTAGTCCACGCGCAGAGACACGGAGCTGAGAGGAGACCGAAAACACACGCAGGAGGGCAGAGGAACTCAGTCCGACCAGAAACACGCTTCAACAACACGAAGGTTCCGCTGACGAAAGCTTTAGTTCCTCCTTCTTCATGACCTCCACCAGGCGGATCCGGAGCCCGGATTTTAAATCCCGACCAGTTAAGTTTCAGTAAATACTAAAACAAACACGAAATATTTTCAACGGGTTTAAATGTTTGGTCACGTTTAAATCTTATTTTTTAGATGAAGTAAACTAAAGTTTTTTTTCATCAAAAGTATGAATATGATTTTAATGATATAAAACATAAACCCGTATAAAACTGCTGCTGGTCTGTAAACAGTCTGTGGTTTATAGAAAAAAGAAAAATGACAAGAACATCAACAGAAACGAAAAACTCTTTATTTCACAGCAAAAGAACAAAAAACTTTATTGTTCATCGTGACAGAAACAACGACAACTGAAGAAATTTGATAAATTTGATTTGAATTTGTTCTGTGGCTTTTTTCTCTGGACTTTTATTTTGAAAAACGGACACAGCTTCAGGTTTGAACTGATTTATTTTTCCTCACTCGATTGATTTGAACTTTCAGTTAAATATTAATCACAAATAATTTAATCTAAATCTACATTTTCAACACATTAAATCCATTTTTACAACTTTATACAGATCAACTGTACAGATCAACTTTATCCTCACACCTGGACTGCAGGTGACTCAGCAGCTGTGTTCAAACAGGTTCATGACTTCATGCTTTCATGCAGGAACAGGGTGGGGGGGCATGAATTCTGTGAAAGGACCACTGAAGAACGCTAAAAGGTGCTGAAGGGTCAGCTGGTTTCTGATGTCACCAAAACATTCTGACATCACAACATCACGTTCTGATGTCACTAAAACGACAGGTGGTTGTTAGGGCTTTCTGTGTGGTTGCTATGGAGACACATGTGGTTGGTACATCAGATGGCAGCTGGCTGGACGCTCCAGTCAAAAGTCTGACAGGAAGTTTCAGTTCATGAAGCTTCCTGTCAGTCGGGTCCAGTCGTCCCTGTGCAGCGTTTACAGGTGGTACCTGCTCCTTTAAAGGTCACATGACCTCCCTGACGTCTGTTTGACTTCTGGACTAATGAGAAAAGAAAAAGTTTTTCACGGTTTTCTAACTTTATCATTTCAGCTGCTGTGACACGTTCTCACTCTGGTTCTTCACGTTGGACTCGTCTGGTCAGATTCTTTCTGTCACGGCTGCAGAGATGAGCGAACCAGCTGACTCTGTGGGAAGTGATGCTGTGTCTCCATGGTAACGCCTCTAGCTGCGCTTCCCTTCCAGCAGCAGCAGCCTCAGCAGAGTCCTGGCCGCAGCCAGCAGCGACGCGTGCAGCGCGTACTGCGCCACCAGCGCGCCGAACCCCCGGTAGAAGCCGCCCCCCCCCTCCTTGCGGCGGATGGAGTGGAGGCAGTCGGAGAAGCTGTCGTACTGCGTGTTGACGGGCAGGACCAGCGGGCTGCCGCCGTTTCCTGCTGCGACCACGCCGTCGGTGGCGTCGATGATGGTGCGCGTGCCCTGCAGGCTGAGGCGGTGCAGCGCCGTCTCCAGAGGAAACACCGCCACGTCCGCCACCAGAGACCCCGCCCACGCCGCCGCCAGCTCAGGAAAGTAGGCATCCAGCGGGTTGGACGGGTCAGCTCGCTGCTTCCTGCTCCGCTGGTGCAGCCACAGCGCCGCCCGCTGCACGGAGGCGGCGATGGCGTACCGCAGGACGGCGTGCAGCGCGGCAGGAAGCAGCAGAGAGCTGAGAGGAAGCAGGCGACAGCTGTGAGGAGCTCCCACCCCCAGCAACCGAGCCAGACCTTCACGGACACAGTCCAGCAGACCAGAGGACGAGTCATCACGGACGATCTCGCTCTGAGGACGAGACGGGACAGTGAGACACAAAGTGATGGGACCTCAGGTCATTACAGCATTCTCAACACGACGGCCACTTAGTGCCTGTTCTGGAGCTTTCTATCATGTCCCCCAGCTGTCCCCCAGCTGTCCATTGCAACATTACACCTTTCATTCAAAGCTTGTTTCTGGTTTCTTAAGATATTTTTCATCTTAGTTTTTTCCTCCAGAGAAGAAGTTTGGAAAAACCAAGAATGATGGAAAAAAATAAATAAACGAGTGGAATCATTAGAAACTTTAGAACAGGAAAAATATCTCACAGATCATTTTCTCTTTAATGTCAAAGTCAAATTCTGATCAACCAAAGCTTCCTGAACTAATTTATAATCAATAATCAATAGTGACCTGGACGGTTTCGATGAGACTGGCACAGTAAAACGGAAGAGCCACCACAGCTGTCAACCTGCGGGCGAGAGACACAGAGGATGGAGACAGAGAGAGACGTCAGATCAGCTGACAGCTTACACACACGCACGCACACACACGCACGCACACACCGCGGATCACTCCACCTGTTAAGCTGCACCTGTACACCTGCCTCGCCTTCTTTACATCAGTAGAAGAAGAAGTGAACTGACCCTTTAAGCAGTAAATGTCCAGCCAGTTGTTTCCAGCTCCACCTGTGAGGAAGCTCCCTGCAGACAGAGAGCACAGTGAGGCAGCAGGAAGGCAGCAGCTATACCCCACTAATACCCCAGTAATACCCGCCGGTACCCCTGCATAGTTACCGTGGTAACGGTGTGAACTCGCTGATGATGCCCTCAGCTCCCAGTGTGATGCCATGGACGATGAAGGTGCTGCCCATCCCCTTCCACAGAGCCTTCAGACCCTGAATATATAATAACAACACATTATTGATAACTGATCAGACTGATTGATAACTCTGAATAAAACTGACACCTTCTACAGTCATTATTCACAATAATTCATTATTTAGATTTCATATTAAATATGTAAAAATAAAAGCACAGCATTTATTATTAATTTAATTTAATCTTTAAAGATTTTAAACATTTTTATAAATTCTCAATTATTTTTAAAATGATTAAAACTTTTATAATTAAAATAATAATACTTAAAATATTTTTTCTCATTCTGACTAATAAATATTTCCATGTTGAACACTATCAGCTTGGCTGCTGTGTAATATGAGGATACTGAATCTTTGGGGCAGGTGGTGCCACACGGTGGCAGGAGGACGTCAGTGCGTCTGTGACTGAGCTGCTCTCTCATTGAATGTGATGCGATCTTCACCTGAGTCACAGGTTCAGACACAAACTGTTCGACTCTCTGTAAACCACAGAGCCATCACACATCCACAGGGTCTGAGGCAGCAAAGGTCCTGATGCTGCGTCCACCGTCCCTCACCTCTGGGCTGATGTTTTCCTGTGAGTCCAGCTGTGCTCTGAGAGACTGCAGCAGCTTCCTCTGTGGCATCCTGTCATGGACTCATGAACAGAGACGTTAACCAGCTCCAATGACAGTCCACGTCCAGGGAGAGTCGACCCAGATCTGAACCGTCTCCAGTCTCAGACGGTTTGTCAGACTGTGGACTGATGAGGATCTGGTTCACGTCAGCTGATTCTTTTTGTGAATAACAGACTGTGTTATGTGTCTGTTTGTTCTCAGAGTCTCAGGCTTCACAGACATGTTTTCGATATGGACGAGAACGACATCCATTTGTGAAAACTCTTCTTTACACAGGTGTGTGTGTGTCCTTTACTACACGTATGAAATATATTTGATGTAATCATGAATAACATTAAACATGTGACCTGCTCTCGCTGCTGATCCTGTGCTTTCTTACCTGAGCCTTGGTGATGTTGTACATGACAGTGACAGCACTGAACGGAGTCAGGTGGTAACAGGAAGCGTGGTAGTTCACCTGCATCACAGGTAAATTAGAAATGATTAACCAAAGTAAACACGTCCCAGCATCATGAGGAGACGAGATGAAGACGAACGAACCTGACACTGTCTGCGGAGCACGATGCAGGGGTGGGCCAGGACGTTCTCCGTGAACAGACTGCACACAGGCGGGCAGACACGCGGACAAACACACAGACACACACACAGACACACACACACACACGTTATTTAACTGCTTTTATTCTGAAAATCATCTGTCCCCACCCTGTCAGTCTGAGCTTCATCACACGGTTATTTCATCAGTACACCAACAATAACCAACCTGACCAAACCGATTCCAAAGCCCGCGAATCGATTTAACTGTTCTGCAAACACAAGAAAAACAGATCGTCAGCACAAACACACACATATACAACTATATTACACAGATTATTACACAGGGAATTCCGTGTTAGTTTATCGGAAGAGTAATAAAAGCAAAACAATCAAACTCATAAACTGAGAGAAAAGTATAAACACTTATTTGCTGTATAAAAAAAACTGATTGATTAAGGTTTGTGACTGTTATCACTGCTAACACATTAGTTCGCTGGCTAACAGTTAGCCTGCTAATTAGCAAACAGCCTGTTCTGTCACTGCTAACTATCAGTTGGCGAATGCTTTCAATTATAAGATTAGCCTGCAGGCTAGTTAGCACAGCACATTAGCTTCCGTTCAGTCTTTTTCTGGTCGTCGTGTTAGCTTGCTCGCTAACCGCCCCACAGAGTTTACAGATTTCCGTCCGTCAGCCGTTAGCCTGGGAGCTAACCCTCCACCGCCACCCCGCACCGACCTACCGGCAGGCGGTACACCGGGCTGCGGAGCGTCCCAGCCTGCTGTGGCTGCGGGAGCTCCGTGCTCTCCCAACGGCTCGTCGTACTGCGGTGTCCGCTCTGCGGGGTGCAGATTGCGGCTGCCGGGGATGTCCGGCGGCGTGGTGACCCAGTGGTGGTGCTGCAGCTCCGCGGGGGCTCCGGCGCTCCTGACCGGGTAGCTGGCTCCGTACAGCGGGTCGTCACGGCCGCGGTAGCCGAGCCCGTCGAAACTGTCCGGCCGCCTGGAGGCCATCAGAGGGTCGGTGCGGGAACAAACAGCGGGAGGACCGTGACCGAGAGCCGGTTTGCGGATACAGGAAGGACATCAACCGAACACAGTCACGTCCCGGTAGAGTAACGGGAGAAACGGTTTATTGGAGGAAGACTCGTCCCCCGTTGATTTGACCCGAAACAAACAACAGTCACCTGCCACCCGGAAGCTGTTGTTCTTCTTCTTGCTTTCCGGCAGACTGCGGCGGAACTGAAGCGTTAAAGAGCCAAGGCGAAGTGTCCTGGAGCTGAGCGGGAGCTGAGCGGGAGCTGAGCGGGAGCTGAGCGGGAGCTGAGCGGGAGCTGAGCGGCAGCTGAGCGGCAGCTGAGCGGCAGCTGAGCGGCAGCCACGATGGCGGAATCCTCACTCCCTTTCTTTTTAAATCAGTCTAATTAAAGTCTGTTATTATTTCTGCCACAGAACGGAGCGGCTGCAGCTCCGTTTGCGCATCTACCAGAAGAAAAACACGTTTTCATTTTCATGTCACACAAACTGAACAAAGAGCGTTGGTTAGTTTCTCTCTGATGTTTTATGATCCTCCTCACAGACCAGCAGACAAACTCTTCTTCTTCATCATAAACTTTATTACAGTTTTTTGAATGATTCCAGCATTTGTGACAACAATTAAAACATTTTCAGACACATTTTCGTCTAAGTTTCCTTCACAGACAGTTTCCATCATGTTTTAATCAGAAAGCATCAACTTCATTTATCAACAACAACCGATCAGACAGAGATGAGTCGATTCACACTGAGAAATTCAATCTGAAGTTTAATCTGCTGTAACCCCAGAAACACAGACAACACATGGGCAAAAGTATGTGGACACCCTTAGTCAAAACACATTAGTGTGCACCAGTGTGGCCAAAAGTATGTAGACCACATGTAGATCACGTAGGCCACAAAGTGTGTGGAAAAAAACAAACAAAAAAGTGAAAATATAGTTTAACCATTTTGTCCCAGACAGAAATCCAGTGACTCATTTCTCCCTGCAATCTCATTGGTCCATACAGTAAACTCTGCCCACTTCTCCAGTGGGAGAAAAATCACAATATATCACAAGATCAGTGAAAGTCCACTGGACCAGAACCAAAGGACGATCGGACTTAGAAATCAGTCCAAATCTGATTCCGAAGTTTCCTAAGTAAGTTTTGGTTATTTCTAATAATTCATGCTGTCATCACAGTCTGAACTGAGCTTCCATGAACAACATTTCACCTCAGACTCAAACAACTACAACAAAACAGAGAGAGAGAAATAGTAGAGCCTCCGGGTTAATGACGAGTCCTGTTTTCAGCTGACAGACATGTTGAACAGACACTGGCCTCCAGTCCGCACTTCGTTTCCACTCGTCAGCCACTTTAAGGCAACAGGTGTCAGGTTTAAGGCCGACGGTGGCCCAGGAAGAAACAGAAGCAGCCATGTTGGCTGTTTAATAAAAAGTAGACTTTCTAAATCTCATTCATGAAATTTATCTCTAAATATAAACCGGCTGATGAATTCAAGAAGCAGGTGAGTGTTTGATGTCATGTGTGACATCAGATTTTTTTTATGCTTAAAATTTTAAAAATCTAAATCTCATGTTTTGTCAAAAAACTCCTGAACATTTTGTTTTCTTCTTTTACAATTTAATTTAAACTTCTGTAACTTAAGGATTTTTCCCAAAATATAAACTGGGCTGATTAATTTAAGTTTTATTTATATTTTAGATTCAGTTCAATCAAAAGATCTAAATGAAAAAAAGTTCTAATATTTTTGTACGTAAAATATTTGGGTAATTTGTATTTTTAAGTTTATTTTGTGTAAATTCAGTTGTTATCTGGCTGATGGATTAAAGAGGTGGCTCACGGGTTCATTATTTCATTGATAAGAAAAATTTAAACCAAAAAAACATCAAAATATTCTTTTTTTTTTTACAATTTCAGATAATCAAAAAAATCTAAACAAAAACTTTTGTAAAACATTGACTCACTAATAAATTAAACCCTAAACAAACAAACGTTTAAATACTGTGTTTTGATTGGTGGTTCTAACAAGCGCCTAACTAAAAAACAAGAAGCGTATGTAAGCTATGTGCGCTAACACTTTGGTTAGCAGCAGCTAGCACTAACCTTCCAGTTGTCATGGCACAGAAAAGAAGAAATTAAAAGACAGAACGTGACCTGGCCAATCAGAACCCTCTGAGGTGATCCGAGCATTGATTGGCCAGCTCGGACACCTGCAGGAGTTCACACGCAAAATAAGTTCTGGCTAAAAACACAACAATAAGTGCCTGTCGTTTTCTGCAAAACGAGGATCCTTACTTGCATTTGTTCGTTAGTGTGCACGCTAACCTCTAACAAGGTGTTACCATGGTTACAAAGTAACATTTGTAATTTAGTGTCTCGTTTTATCCGCTAACTGAATTTGCAGCTAACATTCTAGTGGTTTGTAGCTCGTCAGCCTCTGACGTGACACCGACATGTTAGCTAATGGCAATGCTCTGTGATGTCAACGACCACCGCCTTCCTCCAGCTGAAGAGGAAGTAGCCCATGCCGGCGCCGGCTGCCACGGCGATGCACAGGTAGCCATTGTAGGTCATGAAGACGAGCATCAGGAAGTAGCTGACGACCACCTGGACGATGTGCAAAAGGGTCTGCAGGAAGTGGGCAGGGCTTAGCATCCGCTGCCTGAGAGCACGGCAGAAGGGGGTTAGTATTTCCTGTTAGCATTAGCCCTCCATTATATAATTTTTAAAATATTTTTAGACTTTTGGCTTTGTATACTTTGAAACACTTTAAAACTTAACTTGCTGGCATTACAGTTAGCAGCCTACCCGACTGTCTTGTGTGTCTCCATCAGCACTGTCCCATCAGCCCCAGGGAGCGGCATTGAGTTGTAGCGGACGTTGACCTGACTGCGACGCAGCAACACCTCACGGCCGATCTTTAACCCCTCGTACAGGACAGCCAACAGGAAGACACCAATACAAGCCCCGACCATCTCTGATTGGATGGAAGGAGGAGGGGGAGGGGCCGGTGTCCGACAGAATGAAAAAAATGAAAAAGGAAAAACGTAAAGTCTTCATAAAAATATAATTATATATATATAATAATATTGTTAATATAAAAATCTGAATATATGCTGCACAAATACTGAACATAAAGAACATGAGTGTAAAAATGTTCTGACATATATAGATATTTATGTAAAGTGAATTAAAAAAGCAGTGGACAAAGGGCGTCATATGAAATACAAAGTCCCTGCGCTCTCTCTCTCTCCCCCTGTGGGAGACCCTAACCTCTGACCTCCAGGTGAGTTGATGAGCAGCCCGGTGAACAGCAGCTCCACGTTGTTGTAGCCAAAGTAAAAGGTCATCACCTGGGCAAGGACAACACGATCAGAACAGAACAGAACAGAATGGACTTTACTGTCATTACACAGTCATGTACAATGAATTGAAAATGCTCCAAACAATAAATGTGGAATAAAAGAACAGAATAAACACACTGTTACAAAAACAGAAGAAAGTCTAAATGATAAAATGAAGCTGAAAGTCTGAAGTATAAACACGGTGCAGTATAAAGAGCGAAGGACACCTGAGCTTATACAGTGGAGGTAATATCACAAAGCATGTTAGCTCCATGCTGACATGTTAGCACGCCAACACCGGTTTGCTGTTGTTATGTTAGCATGATGTAGCATGTAGTGGCGATACTGTGCCGCCCCTCACCATTCCTCCATGTCCTCCATGGTTCCCATCATGCCCTCCTCCTCCATGGTCGTGTCCGCTGGTGGTGGGGGGGGGCATGGTGTCGTGATGGTGGTGGGAGTGGTCCATCTCCATGGTGCTGTGGTTCATGTGGTCCATGGCTCCTCAGAGACAAAAACAATCAGAAAGATTTTCAAAACTCCTGTTGGGATCAAAATCCTGCTCTGAGAAAAGGAACTACAGCCCCCATAATGCTTTGGGAGATGTAGACAGGAAGTATAATGTTGCAGCAACAGATGAGTTTTAGAATCCACTGGTTTTGTATCTTGGCAGGAAATCTGTTTCCCAACATTCACCGAGCGATTTCAGCGCTTTAACCGTCGACACGGGTCCAATCACAGAATCCTTCCACAGACCAGGAACCTCATGGAGCTGAAGCGACGCCATGAGCATGAAGGAGAACACGTCAGAGCTCACGTTCAGATTCTGTTCGTTAGTTTGAAGCCTGACGTAAACTCTTCATTCTGCCCCGAGACCCTCAGATCTGAGCACCAGATGTTCTGCTCTGACCTGCCCCTGCCCCCCCCACCCCCACCCCCACCCCCCACTGAAAATACAAAATAATAATATTATTATTATTACAAACTGGTCGAGAGACATTAGGAAAACTCTTACCTTTGTTGCACCTCTTCATTCACAGTGATACTGACTCATCCAGAGAGAGACACAGACTGAACACTCATGACATCACAACAGAGCCGTAACCGTGGCAACAGCCTGACTTCATTGAGCAGATGCCCCTCTGTAATCTGATTGGCTGCCTGGCCCCGAGGCAAGAGGAGGCAGAAAGAGCCAATCAGAGGTTCTGTCTCCCATCAGCCAATTAGACCACAAAACTGTTAACCATCACATAAAGGTTAGCCGTCGCCGTCGGCAACGCTTGCATCCTGTTTTCTGTTTGGACGAGTCAGCATCACTTTGAGTTAACAATGTTAAAGTGACACTGTCTCTCTCTCTGTTGCTTTGCAGTGTCTCTCACCCCCTCTCTCTCACCGGTGCCCGTGCGTACCTGGGGTCGGATTGTACAGATGGCGTGCGCCCGAAACAGGGAAAGTACGTACGGCCAGAAACGTTCAGATGCATGGATGCATGTGTACGCTGGTGTGGCGTAGCCTGCGCAGCTTTCTGTGATACGTCCCGACTGACCTGCACCTGAGCGCAGCTGCACCTGTAACTCTGACCGCCTCGTCTCCTCCCATTAATACCTATGCTAACGAGTATAAACACCTGGCAACGGCAAACACAACCTAATGATAAGTCGTCGTCCTGGACCAGTAGGTGGGCGTGGTCTCTGAAGACTCGCTCCCTCCCAACTCAGGTTTTCAGGTTTTAACAGAAATAAAACAGGAGCCATGACTCGGCTGCAGCTTAGCGTCCTGCGCTCTGATTGGCTGATCTCAGAAAAAGTTCATTTAAAAATTTACCTGGAGCTCGAGGAGAGAGAGCGAGGGGTGATCGAGCACCGAAGAGACTGTCTGAAACAGGGAGGGAGAGAGAGAGGAGAGGGTCTTTAACAGCCAATAAAAACAGATAACAGGACCAGCTTCAGCCAATCACACATCGGCATGATTCTCAGACAGCCAATCAGCTGTGAGGAGGCTTTTCTAACAGCCAATGAAAAGCTGTGGATGGACAGTCACAGTCACAGTGAATGATTGAACTGGTTGAACTTGTTAACACTGGTTTTATTTTCCTAACGTCGTCCAGGTGACGCCGCACCTGTTCTGATGTTATCAGTGACGAAGGTCGTCAGCTTTCTCACATGGAGCACAGAGCTTCCGTCTCATCCAGCAACGTCGGCACATTTTTATCATGTTTTTTCTTTAATTCATTCAGTGACAGATAAAATCAGGAGAACTTTAGAGGCTGAGACCGACTCCTCTGTACTCCGACACGTTCCAACGCTCGGTTTCACCTGAGCGACGGTCAGAAGTGTTCAGGCTTCAGGAGCTGGATCCAGAGAGTTTGGTCCCTTTTCCTTCAAAATGTTTCAGCAGTGAAACAATAATTCAAACTGTTGATAGTTAAGTTCGATAGTTTAAAGTCAGGAGCTTCAGCCGTCACGTATTTAACCGTTTAAACCTTCAGTGTGAGGGTGAACTCACTCTGTCTGATCTGATCAGGTTTATGGATCCAGTATCAATTATCTGAGGATCATTTTCACGTCACGTCAGTTTTGATTTATAAAATGTGACAGAAAAGCAACTAATCAGTGAATCAAGCAAAAGAATCTGTGTGACAGTGTGGCCGGTCGTTAATGTGAATAAAGGTTTTAAATCTCACGTGTATCGAACAGGAAATCTGTGACGGTTTAAAGGTCAAACACAAAGGTCAAAATGACTCAGCATCCACGCCGAGGAAGTTTACTTCAGTACTGACTCAGCGATTTCACCGTGCCGATACATGATCGTATTAAAGATGGCAGCTGTGTCCGCGCTGTACACAGGTCTCTGACTGTGATGTTTCTGTAAATAACTGACAACACGCAGGAGTTGACCTTTGACCCTGATACAGTCACACGGCTCAGTCACATGACGGGTTTTAGTTCAACTACAATATTTCTTTCCTATAAACGTTTAAAAGTCAAACACACACGTAACACAACACACACACACACTGCAACACCACATTCAAGATTTCTGGAAGTTAATGTAGTCAGATGAGTAGAAGATGAAGATGAAACTTTCTTTTCACCATTTAAGGTAAAAGGAAAGAATGTCCACACACCTGGGACACCTGGGCTCTCAGGTGTGTGGGACACCTGGGCTGTCAGGACTTACTGAGGGACGGGACTAAAATCAAACTCTGTGGCTGAGATGTTTGGAGCAGAATCTCCTCTCCAGCTGTTAACATCTGGGATGGATTCATTCAGAGACCAGGACGTTCAAAAACACTCGTCTCTCCGTCCTGACCCCAAACCTCTGCTTCACTGCTCTGTTTGTTTTCAGAACGTTAAGGCTCAAGCGACAGCGACAGGTGAGAGGTCAGAGGTCAGAGGTACTCCGCCGCCCTGAGGAAGCTTTTACAGCAAGGATCAATCCACTAATCAATTAGTCTGAATAAAGGACACCTGGAGCTGGCAGTCAGAGTGTGTGTGTGTGTGTGTGTGTGTGTGTGTGTGTGTGTGTGTGTGTGATGTTATTCAACCTGTCCTGATCCTGCTGTTTGATTGTCCTGATCTGATCTGAGGACAGTGACTCTTTGTTTTTCTGTCTCACACTGTCTCCGTTGTTCTCGACCGGTTCTCCTCCTTTGTCACTCATCTTTTCCGGAGTTATTCAATTCACGAGGAAAACGAAGACAGAAAAACATCGGTTGTCATGATGTGAACACGCGCGAAAACCTGCCATGGACTGGCAGCGCGCGACCTTTCCCAACAGATCCTCTTTTAAATCTCATCAGCTTCTTCCTGTGCAGCAGGCGGAGACGGCGACGGAGATGAACGTAAACCGGGTCATAAAAGGTGAGGGTTTACCAGTATGAAGACTCTGCAAGTGGACTAAATATAAGCCGAATTTACCAAGAGACCCGTCCTGTTCTGGATCTGCCACAGTTCCGAACCCCACACGTGCGTGTTTCGAGCCACGTGCAGGAAGACGTTAGATTGTAAGATTTTTCTAACGGGGTTCGTCTGGTACCCATCCGTGTGCTAGTGTGCAGCAGCAGAGGTCACTGACACAGTTACACACACTAACACACACACAAAACTCACCTGCAAATGTTTCGGGAATTCTTCTTCTACTTCTTTTCCTCTGTTTTGGCTCCGAATCATGAGATTAAAAAAGTCACGAGACAATAAAACAGAGGAAGAAAAGAAAGAAGAAGAGAAAGAAAAGAGACACTCTTTCTCTCCACCGTCTCCGTCTACTGCCCCGCTACTTCCGTGAGCTGCGTCATGACGTCTGCACGCAGGCATTCAGGAGGAGCTTCGCGGCTTGGGCCAATCAGGAGGCGAGTCTTAAGGCGATGGGCGGGGCCTTGTCGAGGCCACGTAAGCGGGAATTGTAGGTAGGAGCCACATGATCAGAGTCATGTGAGTCTGATCTGGGATCAGTTAGTGCTTCACTGCTTCTTTCTTCAGTGTGTGATCTCCGCTGGAGGAGGAGCTCACATCCGGCGCCTCAGTAAAACTACAAACACCTTCCTCGCCATTTTCTGAACCGTATCCGGGTCCGGGTCATGGGGCCAGGCGGCTGAGCAGGGCAGCCCAGGCGTCCGTCTCCATGAAACCATAGTCCACGCATTTATCGCCACACTCAGTGACTGTCATGTTCTTTTCCGCCGGAGCTGAGTTTATCTTCCTTTAACTTCAGAGGCCGAGCAGGGACGTCCACAGATGTCCAGATGTCCTGCTGTGTCCGTCTCCTCTGGACATTACAAGAAGCCCGAAATCTTTAAAGACTGAAAACCGGAACTCAGCTGCTTCTAACGCTCATGTTTTTCATTTGGTCATTTTATTTTTAGTTTTTGACGTATGTAACCATGGTAACGGGAACCTGTTAACTATCAAATCACTCAAGGAAAATCCTTGTGACTCCTCAAGCACCTTAAGTGGCTTTTCAAGGCCCTTCAGGGCCTCCTCAGCAACCCCACTGAGCATCCTCAGATGAGGATCAGCATCAGGAACCTTGGAACTCCCTCAAGGACTCATGAAACCTCCTGAAAACCCAGTCTGGGTGGAAACCATGGCAACAACACTGACGCTTCACTCTGTGTCAGCGGTGTCCTCAGGCTTGGCGCCCTCTGCTGGCCTTCAGGTGATTTTTCTGCATCACTTAAAAATCACAGAGCAGGTCAAAGTTTCAGCCAATCAACAGTCAGTTTAATATTTTATTATTTTCATCATCATCACTTCACAAACATCAACAGGAAGTCACACAATCACACAGGAAACAACAAAAGTCTGCGAAACTGGACAAGAGTTTCACAATAAAGGCCTTTCCACTTCCTCCAGCCAATCAGGTTAGAGAGCGAGGAGAGTTCAGAGACAAACAGCCAATCAGCATCATCTTTTAGTTTAATTTGATTTTAAAGCATCACCTGATTGGCTGATTTTCTCACCTGACAAACATACAGTGAACAAAGACTTTGTTAGGTTCAGGAGAGATTTAAAGATTTAACATAAACAAGACAAAAAACTTAACTCTGATATACATAAATATTCTGTAAACATCAGCACAGTAACACCAAAATGTATTTACGTTTCCATCGTCCTATGGAGCAGGAAAACACGACAAACATGAACTTCTCACCTTCAAAATAAAAGTTTGGATATTTTTCTCATGTTTAGAAGAATTTAGTTTGTCTGAAAAACAAAAACATGAAACTAAAAAGCTCTGATCAAAGATAAGATGTTGCTGACATCCATGTTGCCTCTGTTTACCCCGCTCCCTGTGGTCTCATCCGCCCTGGTGTCTCATGCCCCGCCCCCTCAGCCAGCCACACGGTAGTTGGCGTGGAATTCTGGCTGGATGTCGCAGACGCGTCGCAGCAGCTCTCCAAGCACCGCCTCCCGGTTACCACGGTAACTTGCCTGGATACGACCCATCCGCTCCACCGTGTCACGGTCCACCTCCACTGCGCTGTTACCATGGGAACCGAGGGCCTGGGGGGGGGGGGGGGGGGGCAGAAAACAGCTTAATACACAGATAATTTATTAAATGTATCAGAAATTTTAGGAAAGAAAATCTTCATTAAAACGTCGTTAAGACTGAAAACAACAGTTAATGATTAACGATGAACAGTGAATCTCAGAAGAGTTCGTACAGCCGCCTCTTTGGTCTTGAACTCCTTCTCTCGCTGCAGTCGATACTGTTCGATCTCGGCCTGCGCCTCTTCCTTCGCCTGCTTCAGACGACGGTTCTTACCTGAGGAGGGTGAGAGAGAAAGGCCATCAGAACAGAGTCTGAGTCAGTCTAACCCTAACCCTCAGACAGGACTGAGACCTGTGCACCATCATTTTCAGTATTTGGACAAATCCACCAGGAACCGACTCAGAAACCAAACAAATACCTGAGAACTTCCAAAATATAGAACTGATATTTAGAGACCAACAAAACCTCCTCGATCTCCACACGACCACGGAGGACATGAAAATAAATCAAACACTCTCAAAAGCACCACAGTGGTTCCACACAGTCCGGACCGCTGCCCGGTTTGAGTTACAGACCTGACAGAGTGAGGACGTGTTGTCCTCACACCTTCACAGGACTGTCTGAGGGTTCAGACCAGGTTTTGTGGTTCAGGTATGAATCTGCTTTAGTTCAGGGGGCGGAGCCGGGGAGTGTATGATGTCAACGAGTGTCCTCACACAGATAGAAGAACAAACGTGTATGTGTAGTAATCAGTGTGTACTGAAGGATTTGATTCAATCAGCTGTCCTCTCTCTCTCTCTGATCCTCATTCATTCTCTAGGACTCTTTATCACGTGATGTGATCACATGACGTCTGACTCATACAAACCATCACTGTGAGAAACACTGACTCAGGACCAGTTTAAAGCTCAGTTCAGAGTCTTTAATGAATCTGCATCAGAGGTGAAATCAGCCCGAGGTCTGGATCATTTTCCAGCTGCGGACAGGAACAGATGCGTTTCTGCTGCTACAGTTTGGTCCTTCCGGTCTGTATGTCTGTAATCTACATGTATCCGGCGACAGGCAGCAGCTGTCTGTGAGCCGAACTGAAAACAGGAAGTCAGTGACCCTGACACCGTCTTCGGTCTGATCCGGATCTGAGTCCATGTGAAAGACGGAGCAGAGAATCTGAATAATCTGTGATTTCCCTGTTCAGTTCAGGAGCGACCGGACACACCGCGTCTCACACCCATCACTCACGGACACACCGGGATTTTCACCGTTAACAGCCGCTGTAAGCTGCTAACGGGCTAACGGGCCGCTGCGGGCTCGCAGGCCGTTTGTCCTACTCACGTTTGCGGGCTTCTGCCACCTTCTCGGCCGCTCTCTTCTCGGCCTGCAGCAGCTGCTGGATTCCCTGGGACTGACTCGCCATGATGGGGGAGAGAAGCTGCGGACGGCGGCGCTGAAACGGAGCAGAAACCCGAGAACTGCACCGAGGAGAAGGTCGACGGAGGATCTGCGTTTTCCTGTGACCGCAGTCAGCTGATGTAACGTCACATTGCGGACCAGTCACGTGATTTGGTCACGAGGGTGGGCGGGGCGTGTGTTGTGGGAGGGGGCTCTTTGTTTAAAACGAACTTTATTTATATTTAAATGACGGACAATATTAAAAACCATAGCAGGACAAAGCTTCATGCAACCGTGTGAGAATCAGCCTGACCCCGGTCCCTGACCCCGGTCCCTGATCCTAACCCAAAACCAGACGAGGACCACAAAGACCCCGGATTTACAGAAGACAGGTCTGTCTGTCTCAGAGCCTCAGACTGATCATCATCAGTCCACAGGGACGCGGCAGCTGGTGGACATTTCTGAAGACAGAAACCCAGCGTCCTGCCGGTGCCGCGCCAAGCCGGAAGTGACGTCTCCGTAGCGCTGAGTCAGCTTAACCAGACAGGAAGCAAAACAAACAGCGGGGAGCAGGCGCAGAGGCAGCCTGAGCTCGCGCTGCGGAGGGACAATTTTTCCCAATATAGCGAAACGTTTATTTATTATTATTTCATTTAGTTTTCCCGGGAAACTGAAGTCACACAGCTACGTCACCGCACAGGTGAACAACAGCACGCGACACAGAGAAACAGCAGAGCTGCTCGTGCCTGCTCAACGCGGAAGTTCAGGAGCGAAGGTCTGAGCTCAGCTTCACATCCTGAGAAGTCTGAGGGATTTTCTCTCTGCTGCGGCACACACACTGACACACACACTGACACACACAGGTGAGACACACCGTCACACACACTGACACACACACTGACACACACAGGTGAGACACACTGTCACACACACTGACACACACCGTGTGTTTGTTCAGTTTTATGCAAACACAGCGTCACGTGTCTGAGCTCAGCTTCACTGAGGCTTCGTCTGTATTTACATTCATTTCCATGTTTAATTATTCAGGAGGTGAAGTTTGATGTTTTCCTGCAGTGAATCAAACATCAGGTGCTTTACAGAGCTTCTGTTCCAGTATTGATCAGAGTCTGAAGTTTGAGGAGTTCAAACAAACCTTTTTTATCATCTGTGTTTGTTCCACAGGTGAGTGATCGAATCTGCCGCCGACACAAAGTTTCTCTGTCGTTAAATCTTTGTCGTCATGGTAATGAAGAGGAGTCGAGTGTTGGCTCTGCTGGTGGCTGGAGTCTTCTGCGTGGCAGTGATGTCGCTGTACCGCATGCTGGAGCTGATGCAAGGGGCGGAGCTACAGCAGCCCGGGGGCACACCTGCTGGACAGATGGATGAAGTGAGTCACAGGAGTTCAGAAGGGCTCCGGGTTCTTTGTTGTAGTTGAGTTTCTCATCATTATTAAACGTCCTTGCAGGACTTGTCCCACCTCCAGCAGAAGATTGACAGGCTGGAGCGTCTTCTTAGCGACAACAACCGCCTGGTTGCTATGCTGCGGGACTCTCTGGTCCACCGCAAAGCATCCTGGGAAACAGGAGGCAGGGGAGCCAACGGGAGCTCAGACTCCGCCCACAGCCAGGCTGACACCATGTCTGGCTGCCAATTGGCTGAAGCGATGAAGGATGGAACTGATGGCGTGCAGGTTAGCTTAGCATGCTGTTGCCTTGTTTCTCATTTGTTTGTGTCTGTGAGTCCATCGTAACCCCGCGTCTTCGTCTGCTAGCTGCTAGATGTTTACGACCTCCTGCCCTTTGATAACCCCAATGGCGGCGCCTGGAAACAGGGCTTTGAGATCCGTTACCATGGAAACGAATGGGACGAGCAGCCGCTGGAGCTTTTTTTGGTTCCACATTCACACAATGACCCTGGTCAGATACTACACTGCAACAGGAGTTTGGATCAACAACAGAATGACATGGGTTTAAATCAGGCATTGAAAGTGTGTGTGTGTGTGTGTGTTACAGGTTGGTTGAAGACCTTTGACAGTTACTATCAGGACCAGACCAAACACATCCTCAACAACATGGTGGTCAAACTGAGCGAGGACCACAGGTGAACTTCCCTCCTGTGTCTGTGGCTCTCAGCTCCGAGCTCATTGGTTCCGACTGAGGATGTAAATCTCATCATCCTCAGTCGGAACCAATCAGGAACCAGGAGCAGAAATAACAGCCTTGTGTTTCCTGTGCATCAGGAGGAAGATGATTTGGGCAGAAATCAGTTATTTCTCTAAGTGGTGGAACGACATCGACGAGCAGAAGAGAGAGATGGTCAAACGGTAACTTTTACTTTTTCTCATATTTTCTTGGTTTTATTTTTTAACCTGGAAGAAAAACTCAGACGACAGAAAGAAAAAAATAGATTTTCTTTCTATATTAACATTATTTTTTATTTTGTTCCAGTTTCATTCTTCATCTACAAACACAAACAGCTTGTTTAGTCCACAATCGTTATCTACGAGCTGTGATACAAACGATGATGATGCTAAAAAACAAACACAAGAAAATTTGGAATAAAAAAAACCAAACTTGTTATTTATAAAATGTTTTCTTGTCTTTTCATTTTTTTCTGAAGACAGTTTTTAAAGCTCTGATGATCATCCATTCATTCATTTGTTCATCCATTCATTCATTCATTCTGATTTCACTGAATGTTTGTAGTTCTGATCTTTTTTTTTTCGTCTTCCTGTTCGTCTCAGCCTGGTGGGGGCGGGGCAGCTGGAGCTGGTGACGGGCGGCTGGGTGATGGCGGACGAAGCGAACTCGCATTATTTTGCTCTGTTGGATCAGCTGATCGAGGGTCACCAGTGGATACAGAAGCACCTGGGTTCGTGTTTTACGATCACACTTCATTTCACTTCCACTTCACGCTTCTTTTATTTTACACTTTGTTTTCTGAGCAGGCGTGAAGCCGAGCAGCGGTTGGGCGGTGGATCCGTTTGGCCACTCCCCCTCTATGACCTACCTGCTGAAGGGGGCGGGGCTCAGTAACATGGTCATCCAACGAGTTCACTACGCCATCAAGAAACACTTCGCCCGGCAACAGACACTTGAGTTTCTATGGCGACAGAACTGGGGTGAGTGTATGCGACAGAGACCATGAAGGTTTGAATGGATTTAACACCATTAATGAGAATAATAATAATAATAATAATAATAACAACAACTGAACTGATTGAGTTTTCCACAAAAGTTGAAAATAACAGTTTACTAACTGACAGCACTCAGGATCCTCCACTAACCACAGGCCCAGGTCCTGGCTCACTGCTGCAGGTGGGACAGGTGAGGCAGTGACCCCTTCAGATGGACCAATCACAGCGCCCCACCTGTTTCATCACCAATACACACACAATCTTACTTCAGTCCAAATGATTTAAGAGTAGAAAGAATCATTCACTTTGAACTGTCACAATAAAATCAGATCAAATTTACAAACCACGAAACTTCAGGAGCAGTTTACAGAAAACACCAATGTGTAGAAAACAATAATTCACCGTGATCATTCACAGGAAAGGAAACTGAAACAAGTTATGAAGGATTTACCAAAAGTTATGAAAAACATGGAGAAACTCTGGGCACTTCTGGGAAAACGAGAGCTAACATCAGTTCTCAGATTTAGACGAAAAACTGTCGGAAAATTTAGACGTAAATTTTAAATAATTGCTTAAATTTTTCTGAGAGATGAAACTTTCAAAAACTTTTGGGTAAATTATGGAAAATATTTGACGAGCTGCTTTGTTACTTTAACCCCACCTACTTCCTGTGTCAGACTCCTCCCCCAGCAGTGACATCACATGCCACATGATGCCATTCTACAGCTACGACGTACCGCACACGTGTGGTCCAAACCCGGCGGTCTGTTGTCAGTTTGACTTCCACCGCCTGCCTGGGGGGCGGGTCTTCTGTCCGTGGAGGATACCGCCACAGCCAATCACAGAGCAGAACATCCAGGAGCGGTAGGCAGAGGGCGGGGCCAGTTATAGCAACAATAACACAATTAGCCACAGTCAGTATGTAGTTTATCCTTAAAACTGCTCGTTTTTGAATGGAGTTTTGTGACTTAGAGTTTTGACTTGTTCTTTTTCTGAATGTTGAGACCAGTTCTCTGATGACCAGCGGACTAAATCACAGGTTCTGACAGTTGGGAGTTTCAGTACGCGGGTTTCTAACCAGCATCTGCAGTGAACTCAACCCGCTGGCTTGTAGATCTCTGACCTTTGACCTTTGTGTGACCCTGATACTGGTCTCTCTCCTCTCAGAGCTCTCCTCTTACTGGACCAGTACCGTCAGAAGTCTCGACTCTTTCGTTCTCCGGTTCTTCTCGTTTCTCTTGGCGATGACTTTCGATACGTGGAGTCGAGCGAGTGGGACGCTCAGTTCAATAACTACCAGAAACTGTTTGACTACTTTGACCAGCACCCGGAGCTCCACATCAAGGTGAGCACCTGGTACACCTGGGAGGGGGCGGGGCACCAGGTTAGGCCTGGGAAATGAAAGCAGCCTCTGACGGAGGAGGTTACTCTGATGAGGAACATGTGAACACACGTGAAGAGTTTGACATGTATGTGATGTGTGGCAGGTGCAGGTCAGGTGGTAACATCACACTGAGCAGGAGAACTGAAGTTTGTGCTGTCTCTTTAAGAAGTGTTTCACCTGGTTCCCACCTTCAGCCGCCGCCTGTTCGAGTGCTGTTTCCTGCTGATGCTGTTTTTCTCGTCCTTCTTCATCAGTGTTCGTCGTTTCAGTTTCAGTCTGATTATGTAAATTCACAAGTTCTTCTTCGTCTCCTTCCTGTTTCCAGGCTCGTTTCGGGACTCTGTCAGATTACTTCCAGGCTCTTCATCGCCGTCTGAATGCGGCGGGAACGACTC
Source organism: Toxotes jaculatrix (assembly GCF_017976425.1). Classification (NCBI taxonomy): domain Eukaryota; kingdom Metazoa; phylum Chordata; class Actinopteri; family Toxotidae; genus Toxotes; species Toxotes jaculatrix. The sequence continues at coordinate 25,316,921 of NC_054409.1, read as the reverse complement.
TGCCGACACTTCGCGGCGACTTCTTCACCTACGCCGACCGTGACGATCATTATTGGAGCGGGTACTTCACCTCCAGACCGTTTTACAAACGCCTGGACCGAACGCTGGAGGCCACGCTCAGGTACGTCTTCCTGTTTGTTGTGTGTGATTCAGAGTCGTCGTTTTAATTTGTGAAGCTTTTTTCTTTCTCTCATTTCTTTGGAGCATAAAGTTACTTTCTGTTTATTCTGATCCGTCTCAACCCAAAGGAATTTTTCTTTTTTTAAAGAAAAGTTTTTTCCTTTCATGATCACACTTATTCCACTTGTTCCTTTGTACTTTTTTACATGACTATATTTTTCTAATTTTTCTGTTTGTCATAATGTCTGTGAATGTTCTCATTCATCCAGGTCATTGTTCTCTCTCTCTCAAATTTAATCGACGGCAACTGGACTTGTATTTGTCTGGGAAGACGTTTCATCTCTTATCCAAGGGGCTTCATCAGTTCGTATGCCAATGCATGGGTCACAGGCGGTGCCGTGAGGCGAAACGTCTTCCCAGACAAATACAAGTCCAGTTGCCTTCGATTACATTTTGACGAGGGTGTTTGTCATAATATTTTTATTCAAACTGTATTGATATTTATTTTGTAAGTTTCTACGTTTGAAATTCATCTTTACATCTCGTTCTGACAGAGCCACAGAAATCCTCTTCAGCCTGACGCTGGCCGAAATGCGCCGTTTCCGTGGCGACAGTCATCCGGTCGCGGGTTTTCCTTCACACGAGCACTTCAAGCGTCTCACAGCGGGGAGGCGGAACCTGGCTCTCTTCCAGCACCATGATGCCGTCACTGGCACCGCCCGTGACCCTGTGGTGGTTGACTACGGCACCAGGTGGCTACTTGCTGTTAGCACACTAGCATTTTAGCCTGTTAGCATATTGCTGTGATCAGGAATGGAGGAACATTAGTTTGACAGTACACAGTGTGTAAGATATGTTAGCATGAAAACCTGGTGTTAGCATGTTAGCTTAAATCAAGGTTTAAAGAATAAAAAAGGTAAATCAGCACCTGGAACTGCTAAGTCTTTAGCATTAGCATGTTTTTGTCTCATTTATTTCTCCATGCTCTCTGTTGAAGGACGGCATCGTCACCGGCAACGGTAAAAGGTACCGCCTCGTTTAGTGTGAGCAGTTAGTGATTAGCTTTAGCCTCCCATCATACTCACTCATTTAGCATTAGCATCTAACATTAATTTCCCATCACTCACATTTGTTCTGTTAGCGTCTCAGACTTATTTTTTTACAGTGTAGAAACGGATCAAAGGAAACGAGCTGAACTGAAATAAGTTTGTTTTACAGGTTGTTTCACTCCATCCTGAACCTGCGGCAGGTGCTACAGAGCTCCGCCCACTGGCTGCTCCTACAAGACAAGAGCCAGTACCACCACGACCAGTCAGCACCCTTCCTGCATATGGTGACCTCTGACCCTATCCCCTGTTTTACCCTGAGTCTGCACACTTCCTGTGTGGAGGTGGTTTTGGTTTTGGTTGTGGATGAAGCCGTCAGACCTCAGCTGACACTGACCTGAGCTCTGCTGTTTCCTCAGGACGACGTGATCCCAGCTCAGGATGCTCTGCCTCAGAAGATGTCGCTCGTGCTCAGTGATGAGCCCAGGTAAGGGGCGGGGCTTACAGTCAATATTACTTCATTTCTGTTTATTTATTGACAAGGAGAAGTAAACATTTGTTTTGTTCAGCTCCATGAAAACTGAGTGTTTCTTTCTTCGAGGTTACATTCTGCGACAAACAGAATCTGTTTTGCGTTTCAGGTCTCTGATCATCTTTAACCCGACGGAGCAGCTCCAAACGTCCGTCATCAGCATCGTCGTCGACTCTCCGGACGCTCGTGTTGTTGATGCAGAAACAGGTCGACCAACGGCTGTGCAGATCTCTGCAGTGTGGGCGGAGCCAACCCGAGCGTCCACAGAAGCGTTCCAGGTGCAGAACACGTTATTAGTTCATTTAATATGAACGATGTGTGTTAGTCTTGGTTTCACTTCACTTCACGTCGCGTGTCGTCCCTGCAGCTCTCCTTCGTCGCTGAACTTCCTCCTCTGTCACTCGTCGTGTACCATGTGACCAAAGCGCCAGCTGGCTCCACCCACCGGGCACGGTACACCTTTCATCGTCGTGGCAACCAGCCAACCGTCCACACCAAACACTTCCAGGTGTCCCAGCCCCAAGGACCTGAGACTGACGCCCCCCTGTCGCTTAGCAACAGGCACGTCCAGATATGGAGCTCCTCGGAGACCGGCCTGCTACAGGTCAGAATTTCAAATGTCAAAAAATTATAAATATAAATAAATAAGTTGTTTGTTTATGAAACGTGTTGATGACACATTAATATGTACGTGTGTGTTTATACACTGATATACATATACATGTTACACGTGTTTTATTTTGAAATGAAGAGGCTCCGCCTGCAGTCCAGTCTGGCCCGTCAGGTCCAAGTCCAGTTTCTGTGGTATGGAACCAGAACCGGAGTGAACCAGGACAAGAGTGGAGCCTACTTATTCCTGCCAGAGGAGGAGGGGGCCCAGGTAAGACCAGGACCACAAACCAGTCAGAGCAGGACTAAATGTGTCTCTCTTGTCTGATTCATTGTGAATGTCTCTCGCCCCCCTGCAGCCCTACTCGTCCTCAGAGGCCCCCCTGGTTCGAGTCTCCAGAGGTCCCATCTTCTCTGACATCACTTCCTGTTTCCGACACTTCACGCACACAGTGCGACTCTACCACCTGGACGGTAAAGAGCCTGGAACGGCTGATTAACCTTTTGTCCAGCCCTTCAGACCAGGAAGCTGAATGTGTCCTGTCTCTCTCTGCCCCAGGGCATGCTGGGAGATCCCTGGAGATTTCCAACATGGTGGACGTCAGGTCAGAGGTCAACCGTGAGCTCGTCATGCGGCTTGTCACAGATGTTGCCAACGGCAACCGCTTCTACTCCGACCTCAACGGTTTCCAGGTTTCTACTGTTTTATGTGGCCACTGTTGTGCTGGCCAATCAGATTGTTCCATTACTGTGACTGATATTGTTTAGCGATAGTGTATTTATTATTGATTGGTTACAGATGCAGCAGAGGCGGACCCTGGCGAAGCTCCCCCTGCAGGCAAACTTTTACCCGATGAGCTCGTCGTCATTCCTTCAGGACTCGACGTCTCGTCTGTCGCTGCTGTCGGCTCAGAGTCAGGCCGTCGCTTCGCTCAGACCAGGTCAGACTTTTTCTTTTTCTTTTGTTGCCCTGTGAACAGTTTTCTGCCCATTAATCAACATCTCTGTTGACCTCTGACCTCTTCAGGTGAGCTGGAGGTGGTGCTGGACCGGAGGCTGCAGCAGGATGACAACCGCGGCCTCGGTCAGGGCGTCACCGACAATAAGCTGACAGGGAGTCTCTTCCACCTGCTGCTGGAGGACAGGAGTGGCGTGGCCCAGGTGAGGAGGCGGGGCCCACATTATGAATATGTGGAAACATCAGAGTTTTTTTATTATTCTGTATTTCATTTGAATCCCGGCTGTTACACGGATCACATGACCTGTCACACAAACACGTCTGTGATCCGTAAGCTCAGGGTGTCAGGTAAAGACCCACCTGTGTTTACCTCACTGCTCTGATTGGGATCAGGTGTTTCACAGCCCGAGGTCTGAGGGAACCAGTTCTCCCAGTTCAATAAAACACAAGATTTGATTTTTGGCTTTATTTTTTTCTGACAGGAAGTGGGAGGAGCTTCGGTTGAAAACCTGTCACTTCTCGCCCACCTGACCTCGCTCTCCCTCTGCCACCCGCCAGTCACCATGGTCGCCCCCAGCGACAGCCGGCTGCCGAAGCTCCGCCCCTTTCATCCACTCCGCTCGTCACTGCCGTGCGACATTCACCTGCTGAACCTGAGGACGCTGGAGGACGCACAGGTGAGGACTACACCTGGAAACACCTGGGAAAACCCAAAATGGCCTGAAAATGCTTTTTAGCTGCTGTATTTTACAGAGAGTGATGCATTCTGGGATGTCTGTAGCTGTGTGTTGCTAAGCTAGCTTCAGTTTTCAGTCTCTTTATAATTCAGACACAAGAAATGATTCAAATCTTCATTAAAAAATGTTTTAATGACTTCGAGCTAAAACCTGAACCTTCTGTAAACAGGAAGCAGAAAGCCCGTCACAGGAAGTGGCTCTCCTCCTCCACAGGAAGGGCTTTGACTGCAGCTCCGCCCCCGAGCCCCTGCCTCCATGCACGTGGAGCGCGCACGAGGAGGTGCACGCAGCGCGCGCACACACACACACACACACACAGGCATTGTGAGCTGTTTGGTGTGTGTCGGGGGGGCGTGTCTGTCGGAGCTTCCTACCAAACATCACCTGACAGGAAAAGTTCAAACGAGCAGCAGAGAAAAATCAAACTTTAACCCTTTGTTGTTTTTCATTTTTCCATTTGAAACAGACTTGCTCTTTTTTAAAGTTTGCTGATTCGGTTTCGCGTCGTTTTTCTGTTTCCAGGTGAATCTGGACGATCTTTTCTCTCCGCTCCAGTTTCGTTCTGTCCGTCAGTCCGGCCTCACGCTGCTGCGTGAAGACGACGAACCGGAGTCCGCCCGGCAACAGCAGCTACCGCACATTACTCGCCTGCGGCCAATGGAAATTAACGCTTACCGCGTGGAGATCGACTAAGAACACGGCGTCAGCGCTGGAAAAACAACGACAACAGAGGCGGGAAATTAATTTAGACACGAGAGAGAGAGAAACAGTTACAACATTTACAAACGCAAATCATCCGATTTTTATACTTTTCCATTGTTTGTCTTCCAGAGAGTGAAGCTAACAGGTCAAAGGTCAAAGGTGAAAAAGAAATTTATATTAAAAATGAAGAAAAATAAGAGAAAACACTGAAGTTTAACCTGTTTCAACAGGTGATGCTGCTACGGCAACAGAAAGGGACCAATCGGAGGTCGGTGTTCCATGAATGTTTTTCAAGGTGTTTCCATGGCGACTGTCAATCACTGCTGTTCAATCCAATGTAGTTTTTCAGATTTATCTGTGAATGTGGAACTCTGGGTAAACGGGTCCGAGTGTGATTGATTATTGACATTTGATTGTTGATGACGTCGTTACACTGGAGCTTTTGGTTCAGTGGGATTTTCTCATTTATTCAGGAAAGTTTCTAAAATTTGTATGTTTTTAAATTTCTTCTTTGCTGTGAAAGTTTTTAATTCAGAAATGTTTTAGTATTTAAAACCAAATTCTATACAAATATTTTCACTTTCAGTGTTTTACTTTTCTAACTGATTCTGGTTTTTATTGAAAAATAAATTATTGTTTAATTTTCACTGGTTGTGACACTTTTTACCACACGATGATCAAACAGCATCAGACTCCAGGTCAGTCCGGTTCGGTCCGGTCCGGTCTGGTTGGACAGTGTGAACGGCTTCCATCGTCTCTGAGCAGGCACATAAAACCTAAACTGTGACAGGAGACCAGTGAAGGTCCAGGTGTCCAGCCCTGATCCAGATCAGATCTGTGAGACACTGTTCCACATGAGGCTGTGTGGTTTCGGCTGAAACATCACATTGTGAGGGTCCAGCACGTCGTTCAGGTCTCAGGTCTCTGAATCAGGTGGCCTCACTGAGACTCAGGTCCAGGTGAGCACTGAAACAGGTCTGTCCTGGACTCCGTGCTCTCAGCTGATCCCAGCACAGGTGTGTACGGACGCATTTGACACTGAGTGTGTCCGGGACCACTCTGATGATGACGTCAGCGGAATGGGCGGGGGGTTTACAGTTTAGGTTCACAACTCAAACTAATCGTGTCCACGTTTGATGGACGTTTGATATTTTACGAGTCGAACATCACGGGCCGAGGGGGAAACCCCGTCTGTGCGTCTTCTTCTTCTTCCGGTTAAAAACAACAACGTTTTTTGTTTGTGTAAACGGAAGTGAAATGATGTGGTGACGCAGGTGAATTCCAGGTGTGAGCAGGGTCTCTGTGTCTCTGTCTCTGTGCTGGTGTCTGAGTCTGAAAAGTTTTTCCTGTGATCATGTGACTCTAAGAACACGACAGTGATTTTAACCTTTTCCAGTCTGACCTCTGACCTCTGTTTGGTCAGCCTCTTACTGGCCGAGAGACCCTCGGACGCGGCTTCCTGTCGTCACGTGATTTCAGAGAAACACAAGTGAAAGCTGAGGGAGCGGACTGAGCATGCTCAGTGCTGCTTTACCTGTTCAGCCTCAGAACAGGTGAGAACGAACACGGTGTTTGTAGAGGAGAGAGAACAGCGCGAGTTCCGTGCGGTAAGTTTTCAATAATCTTTATTTATAACTAAAGATGGTGACATGAAAGTTTGAGCTGAACTGACAGAAACTGTGTGAATCAGCTCAGTGTTTGTACAGTGACCTGCTCCCTGACAACAGGAAGCAGAGGGAGTCTGAAGGGTTGATTATAGATCTGCTGATTATAGATCTGATTATAGATCTGATTATAGATCTGATTGTAGAGCTGCTGATTATCTGAACATGCTGTTTTCTTTCCCTCCACACTGTCACTGATCAGAGATCTGTAAAACTGAACTTTGAGTTACAGTGAAAACTCAAAGCAGTTTGAGAGAAACTGAAAATGGATCTGGAGCCTAAAAGAAGACGGAGCAGAGAACTGCCTCCTAATCTGTCTGACTTAATGAACACACTGATTCAACGAGCAGCTTCATTCATCAAACTGTTTGACATCAGTCAGCCCAGGATGACAGAGATTATCGGAGAGTTTGAGAAGATCGTTGCTGATGTAAGACAGATGCAGCAGAGCACAGACAGAACGAGAACAACAGGAGCTGTTATTGTCAGGATCATTGGAGCTGTATTCACTGGAGGGTTGAGCTTAGCAGCAGCTGGAGCAGCAGCTGGAGGTGTAGTTGCTGTTGCTTATGCAAATGTATCAAAAATAATGGCAGAGAATGGAAGTGCAGAGAAAGTAGAAGAGCTGGGAAAAGAATTCATGAGGATTGTTGAACCAATGAAGGAGAATCTGGAGGAAATAAAGACGACGTGTGAAAAGTTGGAGGAAAAATCAGCTGAAGCTCAGGCTGAAAAGACTCTGACGGACACAGAGGAGCTGGACAAACTCCTGAGACGAGTGTCTGAGCTGCACAGACAGAGTGAAGCAGCTTTGAAGGTAGTTACAGCAGGGTTTCACACGATACGTGGTCTGTTAGTGCTCATTGTGGCTGTCTTCAGACTCACTGCGACCCCTGAGGAGGATGCAAAGTTAAGAGCATCCATCACCCAGTCAGCTGATCAGATTCAGAAGGTCACTGAGCAGTTTGGTCAGATGAAGCAGAGTCTGACTGTTTTTACACAGTGAGAAGGAAACAAACTGCAGCTCGTTCACACTCAGACGTCACCTGATCAAACCTGTGAGCCCTGACAGGTCGATCCCACTGGAGCTGCCACTAATTCACTCACTCACTTTCATTAACTCATGTTTCTCAGCTTTAATAATCACTTCATTGTTGAAGGTTTTTCTGTAAAAATGCCAAATGTTTCAAATCATGTTGTTTAGATGTTTTTCCTTTAAAACCTGTGTCAGCACAACAAACAAACAGCATCTGACATGTTGCTTGTTCATTGTTGGATTTTCTGTTGTTTAACTGCTCAGTGTAAATGTATGTACTCACACAGTTCATGGTTTTTTGTATCGCTTCATATATTCAATAAAAATACACAATTCAGGTTTTTATCACCGTTGTATTTTAATTTTGTGCTTTTATTTATAAAACTTCAATAAAAAACTGTGTGTGTGTGTGTGTGTCTGTATGTGTGTGAGACTATCATCAGTGCTGTAACATCAGTGTTATTGGACTGTTCAGGGGACACAGCCTCTGCATCACTGACCTCAGTTCAGCTGAATCCACTGAATGAGCGTCTGTGGATTTAAGGTGGAACTGTTAGAGATCTGACTGATCTGGAGTCAGAGGGACCTGATCCACAGACACAGGCCTGATGAACTGTTCCTGGTTTCACTGTGACTGGTTTGATGTTTGTTTGTTTGTTTGTTTATTAGTTTTTATGATTTGTTTGTTTTTACCTTGTGTGAAAAGGAATGTTTCATTTCACCGCGACATGAAATCCGGAGGGGGGCGGTGTCACAGAGTCAGGCTGTCAGCTGCCGGGAAACCTCGCAGAAGAAGAAGACGGAGCCAATAGCAGCGCAGCAGGAAGTGACGTCTAGCTGGTCAGTCCACAGTCACCTGTCCGGGGTCTGCAAACGTATTCATGACTGCGCAGGTGAGTTTCCAGAAGCTTGGGTAAGCGAACAGCTCTGAGACAAACCTGTCGTTTCTGTCAACTTGTTCTCAGGATGTTACGGTGTTTGGAGGAGCAACACGCCAGACTCCATTCACATTTCCTGTCAATTTGACGGCGCCTGGATGAACGGGACACGCCGTCCAGCTAAATCAAATAAATGTTTAAAGGTTTAAAGGCCTGTGTATTGAGGAGTAAAGTGACAGTAAAGTTTTGACAGATTAAATTAGTATTTATTGTTTTCAAGAGAAAATTATAATTTAGGTGAGAAATATTTCAATTTGACTTTTTCCAGATGGAGATCTGCTGGGAGTCAGCAGATCTGCCTGAGGGCAGAAACGCATTAAACGCTGCAAATCCCTCGTGAGAAGCACGAGGAGGAAGATCATGTTCAGACAGAAAAAAAAGAGTCCTGGACTGTGGACTCAGACCAGACCAACAAAACCCACCTGGAGATCCAGCAGCTCTCAGACAGCCTCACTAACATCTGTTAACGTGATGATCAATAAGTGATCAATAACAGCCTGTATTGGAATAATTATATGATGTTGTCCTTATTGTTTGCTGGTCAGTTTCTGAGGTGACACACAGGAACAGGACTCAGGTCCCAGAGCTGCACCTGCTCGGTATCAGTCCTGAGCTCTACCTGGACTGAACTGGCTCCTTCACGCTGGGAAGCGTCTCTTTGTTCAGTATTTGGGGACAAGCCTACGTTTATGATGTCCTCTCCGTGTCTCAGACATGTTGGACTCTGTCTGATCCAAACTTTGATTTGTTTGTTTCTGAATCTTCAAAACAAACAAACAAAAACACTGAAAACGATGTTTTTAAAATGACCTGCTGGACAAATCAAAGATGGCTGACGGTTTTCAAAGTCCCTCCGTGTTGTTACTGAGATTCAGATTATTGCTGCTGTTCTTTGTTTCCATACCAGGTATCAAATATCAAGTATATAAAAATAAAAGCACAACAGGAAGTTGTGGTCATTTATTTTGACTGTGTTTTCTTCTTCAGGTGTTGGTGTTGTACTTCGCGAAGAGCGTGGAGCTGACCGGAGTGAGGCAGGAGGAGATTGTTGCCGTGCCGACACCAATCAGCAGCTGGGACCTTTGGAGGCTGCTGCTGCAGCGACACCCCAGGTACGGAACACATGAGCACCTGAACACAGACGCTCAGACGTCCAGACACCCAGAGCCTGAACTCATCACGTGTCTCAGAGACAGAAAATCAGTCCAACCGTCCAAACGCTGTCAGAGCGACACGTGTTTGTCCGACTGAGGCTTAGAAGGAGAAGCTCTCAGGATCCTCAGATCAGAACAGGCTCATGTTTGGGCGTGAACACATGATCTGTCCTTGGAAACCGTGACAGGGGAACATGCATCTGCGTGTTCAGAGCGTGTCCTCTGCACTGGAACATGTGTCTCTGTGTCAGACAGATGAAATCAGGCTCATATCCAGCTGATGATCATTTGGACCTGTTTTAAAACCTGGGACGAGCTTTGAGAGACACATCGTCACAGGTTGTGTCTTATTGAGAAGGGACAATAATGTCTCATAGCTGGGACACGTTACCTGTTACCTGTTACATGTTGCATGTTGCATACGAGCTGCTCTGACTTTGAAGCTGTGTGAGTTTTTTTCAGGGCTGATACTGATTGTTAGTAACTAATGTGACTGATCAATAACTGATATTTGGACAAAATGTAATGAAACATGAAAATTTCCAGTTTTTTCTCATTTATTCAAAACAACGTGACGTTATCGACACGCTGACGACTGTGTGTGTGTGTGTGTATAGACTGTCCATCCTGCAGGATCAGGTGGTGCTGGCAGTGCGTCAGCAGTACGTTGCTATCGGTGACCAGGTGGTGACCCTGGGAGACGGGGACGAGGTTGCTGTGGTGCCACCACTCAGCGGAGGGTAAAACACAAGAGACGGTGAGCAGTCATTTTTAACCAATCACAGATCAGTACAGGTGTGTGTGTGTGTCACAGCCAGGTGCTTTGGTCATGGAGCTTCATCAGGCTTCAGATTTACAACATGAAACAGGAACATGTTTACAGCTGAGTGACAGGCTGCAGCAGCCAATCAGATCCTGAGTCTGAGAGGATCCTGACACGTAGAGTAAATCTCATCATATGAACTCAGTTGTTATCTGAATTTTACGTTTGAAGGTTTAAAGTCAGTTTGAGTCTTTGTGTCTTTTCCATGGCGACATGTCCAACCGTCCACATCTCTAACAGCTTTCTGTTCTGAGTCTGTGAGAAAATGAAGTTGTGGAGGCTGATCTGATTTCTCCAATCCATCTTTTTCTGATCAGTTCTTTATTGAGCGAATCTAAAACTCAGAGACAAACAAACCAAACCCATTCAGATGATGTTTCTCGGATCTGAGCCGCGTCCTGACAGAACTCGTCTGTTTGATGAACTGATTTCACAGTTTCCTCTGATCTTTGTGCTTCACATGTTTTTGTCATGCTTTTATTTTTCAGACATGTCGGTGTCAGAGGAGCCGAGAGACGTCCTTCAGCTCAGCCGTGACCGGCTCTCTGTACAGGAAGTGGTCGACGCCGTCAGCAGCACTTCCTGTGGAGCCGTTTCAGTTTTTCTAGGTTAATATTTAATTTGAATTGTTTATTTGTAGATTTCAGACTTTTCTCTTAAACCCGAAACTTTCAGTGAGTTTTGAGGAAAGATTCGGAGAGAAGAGTCACAGTGTTCAGTGAATCACAGCTTAGAGTCAAACATCAGAAGAGTTGGTGGAAAAGTCGTAGCACAGTGTCACCGGTTTGATCCCAGTGTCCAGGTGGAAGGTGCCTCAGGTGAAGCTCGACCAGCTTTCAGCAGGAAATGACCTCACTCTGACTGAAACAGCAGAAACTGCGTAGTAATTATGACATCATTACGCGTGTGCGCGCGCACAGGTACGACCCGCGAGGACGAGTTGAATGGCAGGAAGGTGATTGGTCTGGAGTACGAGGCGTATGAGCTAATGGTCCAATCAGAGTTCACCAAACTGTGTGCTGACATCAGAGAGCGCTGGCCAACCGTGACGCACATCTGTGTCCACCACAGGCTGGGGTGAGGCGCTAACTGCTGCTAACGCTAACTGCTAACTGTGGTGGTTTAACAATGTGATGCACATTCCTTCAGATGTAAAGTAACATCGGTTTGCGGGGAGTGGGGGGATAAACTCACCTGTGAAATTCTTCCCTGAGGTGGGTGAAGGTGGGCGAGGCCAGTGTTGCCATGGCAATCTCGTCGCCTCATCGCCATGACAGTCAGCAGGCGATCCAACACTGCATCGACCGGCTGAAGGCCAACGTCCCCATCTGGAAGAAGGTACCTGCCCACAGAAACACTGACGCCGCCCTGATGGTCGATGTTTATCATGTTTGATTATTGACCACGTGACTCTGATCAACAGGAAGTTTACGACACACAGGAGGTGAGCTGGAAGGAGAACTCTGAGTGTTCCTGGTCCGGACACAGTGGAGTTCAGAGAGAAAACAGGAAATAACTGTTAATCAAACATGTTGGCGTGAGCTGCTGGAAATAAAGTGCAGCCTGAGGTTATTGATTATTGATAATAATATTAATCTGGTCGGTCATAAACTGGGCTGCAGCTTCAGTCTGAAACAGCTCCAGGAAACAAAGGTAGTGTCAGCCTGTCACCATGGAGATGGTGTTCACTCGTTCATCCAGTCTCGTCTTTCACTTCCTCACTTTGTGTCTGTGGAAAAAGTCTGACGCTCTGTTATGAAATCTGCTTTACCTCAGTGTAGGAGAAACTGAGATGAATAATAGTATTTGTCTGACTCACCTGTGTGGGCGGAGCCTGCCAGGTAACCAGGGCACTGAATGGATTTCCTGAACAACGCTTTTATTTTGTAACAAATGCAAAACATCTGTACTCATGTTAGGTGATATTCTATTTCATATTAAGTTACAATGAAGTGTTAATGTTTATTAATAATAATAACAGTTAAACACTACACTCATACAAATGGAAAGACACTAACTTTACAAAAATGTGCATCATCATTAAATAAAAGCAGAGAATAAAATAAAATAAACTATTCAATATACAGTAACATGAGACAAACAGGAAAAACAAAACAGTGGAACTGGAAGAATAAAACTGTCCTGAAGTTGAATGGTCTTTGTCCCTTGGACTGTCCATCTGTATTGTGTTTTTTTATTATTCTAACAGAAAAACATAATTTAAAAAAATAAAAGCCTTTATTTTGAAGTTGGCAGGAAGTAGTACTCTCTCCGTTGCTACCGTCCTGTGCCCCCTCCCGGTTGGTCAGCTGACCGTCGGTGGGTCTGCTGACTGTCAAACCCCTGAATCTCTCACCGTGACCCGGACACCAGCATCACCAGGCCGAGCCCGGTCTCTTTGTCACGGTTACCTGAGCCCGTGGCCCGGATTGGCACCTGACGTGCTCCGCCGTCAGCGGGATCGTTGGCCTAAACCAAGACGAGCTCAGCGCAGAGTCGGACCTTCTCATTCCGCTTCTCCGATCGATCCCACTCCGAGGCCGGTTAGCTGGTCGACTCTACCGCGAGCCCCAGTGACCCCTCAGCCGGCCCCCCGCCCGGCAGCCCCCGCTGACAGCCATGGCCCTGCTGGACCTCGCCATGCAGGGACTCGCCGTGTTCGGCTTCATCCTGTTCTTCGTGCTGTGGCTCATGCACTTCATGTCCATCATTTACGTGTAAGTGAACGGCACCGCGAGGCTAACGGCTAGGCTAACAGCTAGCAGAGTGACGCCTCTGTTTCCTGCCTTTATTTCAATGATTAATCCAAACATATTTGTCACTTTCGCTATGAAACATAAAAATCAAGCAAGCGGAGCTTTTCGGCGGGTTTCTGAACCCGTGGCAGCCGAAAAACCCGCTGTGTCCGTACGGTTAGCTGCTGTTGGGCGTTTTCCTGGTAAACCGCTAGCTGGTTAGCTCTGCCAGTTAATTCCGCTCACTCGGGGTTCGCGTTGCTTCTGCGACACAAATTAATGAAAGTCGAATTATTTTGAAGTGTATTCAGCTGGGACAGTTTACAACGAAACCAACTGAGTTTGTTAACGTTATTTACAGGATTGACTCGGTTTGTCAGAGTTAGCCTCATAAATTTCCTGTTTCCTCTGTTGACGTCGAATTTTAAAATCTGATTTAATAATGTTGATAGCGGCCGTTAATCAATAACAGGCGGACTGTTTCAGAGTCAGAGGCCCGGGTCGTAGATACAGATGTTTTTTACTGTAGTGTTTAACTTCATTTCAGAATCAGAATAATCTTTATAATGTAGATCTGACTGGGCAGAGAATCTGGCTGTGGACAATATATTATGTACAGTATAATGCAGATTGTCATATAACTTGTTTCTTATGAAGGCAGCTGAGGAGCGACTGGTTTTATAACAGTTTGGTGCAGTGTTCCTGTTCAGGGCCAAGAGCGGTTTTTCCAGTAGCTCTTTCCTAATAATTTCCGTTGGTGTGACTGTAAAATCCGTTGAAGGGAACTTTTCAGAATCAGATTTGGACACATGTGGTCTGATTTTATTTTATTTTATTACACTCAGCTGAACTTGCTCCATGGTTTTCGTAGCAGCAAATATGACCCGTAAATTCCTTGAAGTTTCCTGAAAGGTCATTGAATTTGGGATCATGCTGATCAGGTCCTCGTAGTCTGTCTGCTCATCTGCCTTTTCTCTCATTTATCCAAATACACTCAGTTTCCAGGCTGTTAAAGGTGTTAATGTGATTCTCTGCAACTTAAAAACATGATCAGAGATATCCAGGATGTTTAAAGACCTTTTCCAGGACTGCAGATTTTATATAACTGCTCTGCATCAAATATTAAATACATTTTAAGGTACATTTTGTTTCCAGGTTTCAAGAGCGAGTTTTTAGAGTCGGGACCTGTTACCTCTGATGACTGTTCTGTTTTACTACGCAGCTGATGAATAAACTGCAGCTGGACCTCATGACCATGATTAACAGCTGCAGGAGAAAAGGCCTTGAGTTTGGTGTGATAGTGAAAAATGGCCAAAGGAGAAATGTGGTGAAATCTGTGGTGGTCGGTCCAAACTGAGGTCCACTGAAAAATCTCTGTCAGAAATTTAAGATCAGACTCTCTGAATGTGCCAGCATATCAGTGAGACTGGAGCAGGTGCATGATGGGAGCTGATGAGCTGACGCCGTCTGAGTCTGTAGGTGCCGTGAAACAGTGTGTTTCACCTGCAGCAAAGAGCTCAGTGCGACTGATCTGTACGCTGCTGAGTTACACCAGGACGGTTTCATTCTGACAGATGTCTGTTCAGTCTCTGTCTGTTTCCACACGAGGGAGCACACAGGTGAGCGGTGGCTGAGCTGAGGAAGGTACTGAAACATGTCTGTATGTTGTGGAGCTGACTGAAGGAGTCACAGGAAGTGCTCTGAGGTGAGCACTGACCACCGTCAGGAGCTCAGCTGTTCACAGACTCAGGCCGTGGGATGGACAAAGGCTAATTACTACCTGGATAACTAAAACCACAGCACATTGTTTTGCTGCCCCACAGAATTCTAACTGCTGGTGTGACCAAACCAACAGGACTGAAACCTCTGATTCTTTAATGCTTCAGTCTGCATGTAGTGATTATTTTTATTATTGATGAATCTACAGATTATTTTCAGGATCAATCGTTTGCTCTGAAATGCTTAGTGTTCAGTGTTCACTATCAGAGAGTTTTGAAAAATGGAAAAATAATTTCAGACTATGAAGCGGGTATGAAGATAGTTGCTGATTAATCTGATCGATTGATCGTCGGAGTTCTACTTGAGCCTGAGCTTGGAGACGTATAGATCACAATATATGGATAAATCCATCATTTTCATATTGTGGTTCTGTGACATTATAGATTTTAAAGGAAGCTTTTATGTAAAATAACCTTGTTAGTTTTTATCACACTGATTCAAAAGTCATGTGAATTTGAACTTCTTGAACTGTGCACCTTACCCCCCCTTGTATTTTGTTTTTTTCTCTTCATATTGTTGTATAGCTTTCCTTTTACATTTTGACTTGCACTAAACTTATTTAATTTAATCTTATTTTATTTTATTTTATTCTATTCTATGTTGTATATTTATACATGTTGCACTGGAGAAGGAGATGCTTTCCATCTCGTTGTACATGTAAAAGATGTCCAATGACAATAAAAGGCATTCTATTCTATGAATAATGAAAAAACAGACATTAAAGGGACAGATGCTGCAGGTCGCCATGAACCGTCTGCTATCAGGGTGGAATCATGTGACCAACTTTAAATGTTTGTCATTATTTAAACGTTGAGACCAGTTTACCTCTGGGTGAGTCACACACACACACACACACGCCTGTACTTTGGGGGCTGGCAGACAAAAGTTCGATCCAGAGGAAAACTGGTGTGAATGTTAATGACGAACATTTACGGTCAGTCACGTGACCGTTCAGATAATCGTCAGATACTGCATGTCCCCGTTAAAGGAAGTTGCTGGTGAGCTGATGGCTTCTGACCTTTGACCTTTGTCTCTCTGTCTTTCAGGCGTCTCCATCTCCACAAGAAACGGTCGGAGGTCAAACAGTCCTTTGTGCAGCTGGCAGGAGTTTCTCTGCTGAAGCCGCTAAAGGGCGTCGACCCAAACCTGATCTCCAACCTGGAGACATTTTTCACTCTGGATTACCCTAAGGTGACTCATCACTGCCCCAACGACCATCTGACCCCCGGACAACTTTCTAACTGCCCCTGGTTTCCACCTGACTCCCCATAAACTTGGCTACCCCATTAACATCCTCCTGCCTCCATCGATCATTTAACTCATCCTACCTGCCCAGCTCACTACTGTTTAACTGCCCTTCGCTACAGCTCCTGTCTTCTGCTGCCTGGTTACCTCTTACTGGGCCTAACTACCATCTGACCTCCCAACCACCACCTACGTAAACATGGTCTGTTTTTGGGGAGGGATTTGCAGGCTTGTGTAATTTGAATGTTTGTTTTGCAGTATGAGATCCTGCTGTGCGTTCAGGATCAGGACGATCCAGCTGTTGATGTCTGTAAGAAGTTGTTGGGCAAATATCCCAACGTAGACGCTCGATTATTCATCGGTGAGAAACGATTTGTCTTTCCTGTTCACTGTTTTCCATATTCAGTTTATTCACCGTTTAATCTGTTATGTGCTCGTGTATTAACTCACTTCATCTAATTTGCTGTTTGTATCTTTTAGCATCGTTAGCAGCTAACATTAGCGTGTGTTGCTCTTTGGTTCTCAGGGGGGAAGAAAGTTGGAATCAACCCCAAGATCAACAACCTGATGCCAGGCTACGAAGGAGCCAAATACGACCTGGTCTGGATCTGTGACAGTGGCATCAGAGGTCCGAACCTTCTCTGCTAACGTAGATTTACTGTTTCGGTTTTGACAATCAACTGTTCATGATCAGTGCTAATGCTAACTGTGTGTGTGTGTGTGTGTGGCAGTGAAACCTGACACGCTGACAGATTTGACCAGTCAGATGACAGAGAAGGTAGGATTGGTCCATGGTTTGCCATATGTTGCCGACCGCCAAGGCTTCGCTGCCACACTGGAACAGGTAAGGCTAACAAGCTAACGTCATGCTCACTGCTGATGGTTTCCAGCTGCTCTAAATATGTTTAGTGACCTGATACCCAGTGCTGATGTTGTGGTTAACTATGTTTATAAATGCTATTTAGCGTGTCTGTGTAAGTTATCTTTCATAGGTCATAGGTCATAGTTATGCTATGGGTTGATTTGACGGCAACTGGACTTCTTATTTACCACTAGCCTCTGAAGCTAATATGACAAATATTTTCTAGCCATTCCATATTTTTAACAAGCTTTTCATAGCTGTTAGTGCTAACATTGCTATTGCATGTTGATTACATCTTGTTTTTTGAAGCTCACTACTAAAGGTTTGATGCTAACACATGATACTTACTGCTAAATCTGTCACTAGCCAGCAGCTAATACTAACCTAGCTTCTCCATCTCAGCTAATGCGATGGCAGTAAATGGTTTTTGTGGCTTCACTGACGCTAACAGATGCTAACCTGTCTCCAGGTTTATTTTGGGACGTCTCACCCTCGTTCCTACATCTCGGCTAACGTGACAGGGATAAAGTGCGTGACAGGGATGTCGTGTCTGATGAGGAAGGACGTGTTGGATCAGGCCGGCGGATTGGTCGCCTTCGCTCAGTACATCGCCGAAGATTACTTCATGGCTAAAGCCATTGCTGACAGGTTAGCATGTTAGCATTAGCACCTGGCTGATGTTTTCGTGGGCAGAACTGTTCACCTGATGATCTATTTTGTTACTTCAGAGGCTGGAAGTTCTCCATGGCAACACAGGTGGCGATGCAGAATTCAGGATCATACTCCATTGGCCAGTTTCAGTCCCGCATGATCAGGTGACCTTAGATCTCTTCATCTGATTGGCTGTTACATTAGCCATATTCAAGCATTTTTTTCTTCAAACGTATCAAAGCGACTGAAAATCCAGAGCTGAGCTGAGCCCAGTGACACGTTCTGTCAGTCAGCTAATGTTGCTGCTGTGTATCAGCCTCTAGCTGCAGGTTTATTTCATTAACTGAACTTTAAATACATTTGACTCCAGACGTTTTCAACGAGCTGATGTTCAGAATGTTTTGTTAATATTTTCAGGTGGACGAAGTTGAGGATCAACATGCTTCCCGGCACCGTGTTGGAGCCTGTGTCCGAGTGCTTCCTGGCCAGCCTCATCATTGGCTGGGCTGCTCATCATGTGTTCAGGTACACAGCCAATCACAGAGTGGGTTATGATGTAGCTGTTGCTGGGCGGAGTTCTCAGAAGTTTACTTCAGAATAAACAGTGAAGGGAGCGTTTGATGGAAGTGTATCTGTGAGAAAACGACCTGTGTGTGTTTTAGGTGGGACATGATGGTGTTCTTCATGTGTCACTGTCTGGCCTGGTTTATATCCGACTACATCCAGCTCACCGGAGTCCAGGTACCTCCCTTCACCCAGATCATGGGCTTTTAATTTGACAGGATCTTTTTTCTTTTTTTGTACAAAAATATTAACTGACACGTTTTTGTAGACTTTTATTTTGAAAGGTTATTGATAAATGGGAGTTATGATGTTAATATTTTATTTACGTATTACGAAAACGTATTATTTTATATTTACTGTAAATTTCTTCATTTTCATTTGTGTAAGAAAAAATGCAATGAAAAATAAAAAAAATGAAAATTTATCACGATGAAAAATAAAATGTAAAAAACAAACAAACATCAATATATAAAATAACAATAAATAATTATTAATTCAATTCAATTAATAATTATTCAATAAAAGAAATAAAACATAAATATAAGATGAAACCAAAAATAGACAGTCACTGATCGATTATTGATCGATGACATCATCTCGCAGGGCGGCTCCCTGTGCTTCTCGAAGCTGGACTTCGCTGTGGCCTGGTTCATCCGAGAGTCGATGGCGGTGCAGATCTTCCTGTCGGCTCTGTGGGACCCGACCATCAGCTGGAGGACCGGACGTTACCGGCTGCGCTGCGGCGGCACTGCCGAAGAGATCCTCGACGTCTAGTTACCACGGTAACTGGCTGTGCCCTCGTCCTTCTCTTCCTCGTCTCCACGATCAGACGAGGACGATGAAGGAGAGAAAGAGACTGATGTTTATTTGTTTTTGTTTTTTATGAGAAAAACTGAAGCGTGTGTGTGTTTGTGTGTTTTTAACTATTTATGTTCCTTTTGGTGCTAAAACGAAATGATGCCAGAACAAGCCAATGAGAGCGCAGGAAGGAAGGACGAAAGGAAAGGTGACGCATCGCACTGAATCTGATCTTTGATTGGACCAGAAGAACAGAAATTGAGAAAAAATCAGCCAATGAGGAGAGAGGAGTTCAAATTCTATCTCCTCATTGGCTGAATTTTCAGTTTTTTCTTTGTCGGCTTTTCCTGTTGGGTTTTCAGGAACCAGGGACCAGATTTAGTTTTTGGATCCACGTCAGTCCTTGTTCTCAGGGTGGGACTTTGTGGTGGTTCAGTTCTGTTGTGGTGGAGTTTGCACGGCTTCTGCTCGCGGTGCCTAAAGAGACTCGCTTTGGTTGAAGAGGTGAATTTTCTGCTCGAGTCAGATTCCAGGAAAACGATCTGTTGATCTGTGCAGTTTAAAGCAGGAGTGTTCAACGTTTTTCAGGCCAAGGACCTGAAACTGATGGAGAGATGGAGCAGGGACGCCCCCCCCCCCCCCGCCTCGCTAAAATGTTCAATTCATGTTAATGTTCACGACCCCCCTGCATTACCTCCGCGGACCCCCTAGGGCTCACGGACTCCCTGTTGAAGACCTCTGGTTTAAAGGTTTAAACAGGTGTCACTGCGATCAGCCAATGAGAAGAGAGAATGGATTTCTTCTAAATGACCTGATGTTTGACTGAAAAACAAAAAAACGCTGCTTCACTAAAGATAAAAAGAAAAGACGCGATCGTGAAACTGGTCTCGTCATAAAAGAGACATTTGTAACGGAACTGAACAAAAAATGCCTCATTACGAGAGCTGATGTGATCGGATGTTTATTGAGTTATTAAAATAATTACAAGAACTTTATTCAGTTATTTGGGACAAAATAATTTTCATAATTATGGAATATTTTGTGATTATGAAACATCTCATAATTAAAAAAAACTTTGTCTTGTGACATTTTTTCTTGTATTTATTACAAGAAAATGAGTAATTATGAGATAAGTAATCAGTAGATTAAACATGTTAATTACAAAAAGTCTCAGTATTTTGTCTATAGTGAAGATGCTTCTGTCCCACAAGACGTCGAAGTGACGCAGAAAAGAAGCAGCTACAACAACAGCAGCAGCCAATGAGATCAGAGAATCTTTGATTAGTGAATCTTTTTTTGGGGGTGGGGCTTAAACTCTTCCCCCGACATAAAAGACGTCAACACGATCCAGCACTGAATTAATTCCAGTATTTTGTGATGTTTAATGGTCACATTTCATTTCATTCACAAAAAAACATCGGACCAAAACAAAAAAATTCACATTTCTGAACGTTTTTTTGTTTTGAAGAGTCTGACACTGTCCTCTGTGTGTGTGTGTGTGTGACAGAGAGTGTGTGTGTGTGTGTGGACGATCTCGGGTGTTTTCTAAACCCGCATTGCTTTACTGTTAGCTGTTAGCCGTTAGCTGTTAGCGTAACCACAGGCGGTTTGGTTGATGACATCAGAGTCGGACGAACCCCTGATGCTGTCGTCCAGTGAGATCAGTATGATTCTTATTTGTTTTTTTTTTTGTAATGTTGTTGATGCTGCTGACGTCTGCAGCTGACGATTGTCAACACAGGAGCGATAAAATAAAGTTTTATCCTTTCAAAGATGAAAGGTCTCGTAGGACGTGTTTGTTGTGCTTTGCTGGGAGGACGGACACGAGACGGGTCACCGGTTATCAGATCGTTTATTTATTCAGTGATTCATTGATTCATGCTACAACTTCCTGTCACAGTTTCGGAATAAATAAAACTTCGCAGACAAAAGCCCCGCCCACCACCACCACCCCATGCACTGTTTCAATATTAAAAATAGTTCATATGATAATAATGACAATAACAGTCACACCTGCTCCCACAATGCACCACATGTACTTTACATTCATTAGAATAAAAACTTCAGAGTTTGGGTGTCTTCATGTTACAAGCATGTAACATGAAGTAGTTGCAGCTTAAACACACTTGTTCTTCCCAAGAAAACGTTTGCAAGAAAGTTCTGTAACACACGATAAACGTATTTAACATGTAACATGTTACATTTCCTGTGATCACACAGAGGAGCACACAGAGTAAAACACAAGTCAAACGCAAGTGTGCGTGTCGGAGTGTATTTATACCACACGTTACACAAAATGAAAAAATCGGGGGGTGTGGTTTGATGAGTGGGTGGGGCTATATGAAAAGTTGTAGAGTTTTTACTCATTTAAACCCTGAAAGGAGATGTTACCGTGATGTTACCGTTTGGAAAAAAACTTCACTTCATGTGAAACAAATATCGGAACTTCAAACACATAAAAAACCAAAAGTTTAAAGATACGTTAAACTAGAAGTATCGTGTCACAAAAAAATCTAATTAGTAGAAAAAGAAAAGAAGTGCCGTTTATTCAGGAAGTGATGTCATAATGAGAAAATGATTTGGTCCAATTAAAAGGCACACAAACTTTGGCTTGGTTTGACCCCTCCCCCACTTCTTTATAGAATTCACCAAATTAAAAAAAAAACGAACGTTTGCTTAAATAAAATAATGAATAAAAACGATACGAAAATTCTAGAAATATGAAAAATAAAGTAAAATTTCTTTGCTGTAACGTGTGGACAGCTCTCGTTCACCAAATCAGAAGGTCAGAGGTCACAAGGCAAACTGGGAATTGGCAACTTCCTGTTTTTTTCTGGCTTGTTTCCTGTTTAAAGAAAATCCCCAAAATCACACATCCAAACTAAATGAAAGAAAAAGGAAAAACAGCTGATTTTTACTTTAACGATGGAGAAAAAATAACATGAAAAAAAAGCTGAATTTGAATTAAATATATTTTAATAGGAAAAAGAACAAAGAACAAATCACAGCTCAGTTTGACACTCATTTACACACACACACACACACACATATATAAATACACAGATACGCAGGTGGGCGGGACGTTGAAAGCATTATCTAGTTCACGTTTACAGTATAAATACATTCATGATTATAAAACCTTCCCAAAAATATATACCAACAATAAAACATGTAACAAAAAATATTTTTAACTAGGTGAAAAAATTCTACAAAAAACATGAAAGTCAGATCAACACGACCTGCGACTGAAACTCACCCGACCACCGTTTAAAAACCAAAAACCAGCAGAAAAATAAGGCACAGAAGAAGGTTTGTTGAGATCACAGGCGGCTAAATTCTAAAATCATAATAATGATGATAATCAACCAATCAGATGGCAGCATGAAGCGCCGATGGAAAGGCACAAAAATCATAAAAAAAGTTTGTGAAAGTTAGTGAAACTAAAGTAAATAAATAAGTTCAGTAATTACAGTTTACACGACTGAATCTGCGTCCATGCTGAGGAACTGGGAATACAAAATAAACTACATGGAAAATTTGAATCTTTCCGTTATTTGGAATTTTAAGAAAAGGCAGATTTTATTTTTCCTGATTTTTTTTCTGCATCACATTGATTTAACATTTAGACAAATACAGTTCAACTCACTCATTAACTCCTTGTTGGACTCCACTACCCACAATGCATTGGTACTTAGCTCTCAGTCCTCTCAGGAATGTGCTCTGTAACCAGTGTAACCATGGCGATGACCCCTCATTGTGACATCATCCGTTACTGTGATGTCTGCGAGTGTTTGTAGGCACAGATCGTTGATGTGTTGGGGCTCTCCCATTGGTCTGTTTGTTCCCACCGTGAGCCAATCAGAATCCTGGACATCTGATTGGTTAGTCACCTTCAAAGGTCAAAGGTCAGATGACAGGGCTGGAGGGGAAAAAGGTCAAAATGTCCAGAAAGTGTGTGACATCAGAGACTCCGAGGTCAGAGGCCCAGCAACTTCAGCACTGACGCTAACGAGCTATCAGACGTTAGTTAGCTATTAGTGTGTTAGCCTTTAGCCTCCATGCTAGGTAGCATTTATGCAGTTAGCTGCAGTAAGTCGGAAAGAGCTGGAAAAATATTTGAATGTCATTTTTCTGTCCAATACTGAGATTTAAATTTAGCATCTGTTTTTCTAAGTTACGTTAAAGGATCGAACAACGCGTCAAACATTAAACTAACTCTGTGGATTAACACAGTCCAGCTCAAGAAATGCTGACTTTAACGTAAACTTAGTACTGTAGCTAAATTCAAAGCTGACAAGCTAAAAGCTGCTGCTGCTGCTAAACTGGTGGCTAACAGCTGACTAAACTCAAAGCTAACCGGATATCGCCGTGTTGTGTCCCGTGGGAGCTGCTGCAATCAGAAGTTACCAACTTGTAAATATGGGTCGAAGATTCCTGCAAAGCTCAGAGCTCCCACATCTTCAGGAGGAGGCCTATTAAACATGGCCGCCTTGTGTCATTCAAACCTAAATTTATGTTAATCTGAATCATTCTCAACCCTCATACTAAACTTGAAGCAAACAGGCTAATAGCTAAGGTAACACTGCTGAAAGTCCAGGGCCACTTGCCGAGGTCAGCTGATCTGCTTCACATTTATCTGTGAGGAGTTCCAGGGTCAAAGGTCAGATGGTGGACTTGGAGAAGGAGACTCGGAGGTGCTGGTTGTGGTCCAGCTGGTGGTCGTGCAGTGCGATCAGAGCCTCGATGGCCTCCTCCACTGACGCCAACTGCATCAGAGCCATCTTCCTATCCTTCCTGTGACATCAGAGGAAATGACATCATCAGACAGACTCTGCTGATGTCACTAAATCTAATTTACTGTGATCCACGACCAAGAAAAGCAGCAAACTCCCACCTTTAAATGTTTAACACCTCAAATTTGACTGAAACCACCTGCTGATTCTGATTTTTACCAAAGCTCAGTTAACCTGATCGGCTAACCTGATCGGCTAACCTGATCGGTTAACCTGATCAGGTTAACCAACGAACTGCAGCACCAAGCAAACGTGGTCACTGTTGTTGTTACTCACTGGAAAAACTTGAAGCCTTTGACGGTGAATCCACTGGAGGAAAATAAATCCTTCAACACCTCCTCACTGACCGAGGAGCTAGGAGACAAGGAGGCAAGAAAGGAAGGAAAATAAATGAACACTGTTCTTAAACACTGAGAAACTGAACTGGGTCCGTCACTCCACGTTCCAGTTCGTTAGTAAATGATGTGAAGTGAATCGGATGTGGGTGAATGAATCTTACGGGATGTTGGAGAGGTGCAGCGTCGCCGACGGAGGGAAAATGTTGTTAAAGTTTTTGGATCCAGGTTTTTTGAAGCGGTGGAGGGCAGAGCCTGAGAAGTCCCGAGTCAGCGCCTGCTCCTCTTGCCCCGCCCCCCCACGAGGCAGCTGCACCACTGGGTGTTTGGACAATGTCACTCGAATCACGTTACCATGGAGACGCTGGCCGTTCAGGTGACTCATTGCTGCCAGGAAGAAAAAATAAAAAATTCATTTTAAAAAATGAAGATAAAATGAACTTGTTTAAAACAAAACAATTACTTTTACAAATATAACATTTAAAATACTAAACTTTTTTATGGTAAAAAAAAGTTTTTAAATGTTTGAAAATAAAATTTACAAAATTTGAAAAATCACTATTTTATTTTGTATTTTATTAAATATTTTTAAAAGTTCTATATTAAATATTTCACATTCTAAAATGAAACTGAAAGTTTAACTGACAGTGAACAGGCTTCAGTTCACAATCACTCACCAACATTTACAGGAATCTAATAAAACAGTTGAAGATGAAAATAGGTTTTTTAAATTTCAGAATGAATAAATATAAATATGTTTCGGACCGAGCTGAGCCTGAGTGGCGTCGCTCATCTGAACGAGAGCATTTTCTTTCTTATTGAAGAGGATTTTCACTCTCTGAACGTCGCCATAAACACCTGCAAACAGAAACAAGCAGATCAACTTCAGTCTGTTCAGAACACCCATGAAAATTTTATCTGACTCCATAAGACGAGTCTACAATCATATTTCTTTATTCAGCTGTTGATAGTTTTGTTTCATATGATGCTGTTTTGAATTTAGTTTTACTGGAGCAGGAGTAAAGTCCATCACTTGTTTATTTTTTGGGTTCAAAGAAGCTGAATTCAAGCAGAAACGATACTGAATCAAATTCACAGAAAAAAGTTGCACATTTCTAATGAAAATAAAAACAAGTGTTTTCTGAATGAGGTTCTGTCTGGTGTGAGTTCGCAGCTGCTAACAGCTAACAGCTGCTAACAGTTAACAGCTGCTGTGTAAAAGCTAAACACTGAAAGCGTTTCTTACCAAACAGGATGAAGAGGCAGTGAGGAGACACGCTCTGCAGAGAAAACAGCGGTAACAACGTTAGCTGAGAGTGCAGCGCTCTGATTGGTTGGCTGTTGTGTGACAGTGTGACCTCTGACCTCTGGATTCAGGTTGGACACCAGCAGCACTGAGTGGACGGCAGGGGGCACCACCTGGAGCGAGACACGAGGGGGGGACACCAACGAGCCGGGGACGGCCGCCATGGACAGACCTGAGGACAGAAAACCCCCAGAAAACTTTATTTAAAACAGGGTAGTGTGTACAAAACTGTAAAGCTTTATTTAACAAAGAGGAAAAGATATAATGAAACTTTATTTACAACAGTGTCGAGTAAACACAAACAGCATCACACACATGAAAGTGTCATTTTAACACTGACGGCGTGTCGACTGTCTCACCTGTGTGCTGGTGGAAGGTGGGCGGGAAAGCTGCTGCCCCGTATGGAGGGAGAGCTACACCTGTAACACACACACACACACCTGTATTACCTGGGCACCACATGTCACGCTGCCGTACGTTACACTCTCTGCCGTTAGCATTGACGGTAGTACCGTTAGCTCATCTTACCAAACGCGGCGGCAGGCTCCAGCTCTCCCGTCGGTAGGTCGGCTCTGGTGAAGTCTCGACTCTTGTCGTTGTTGTATTTGACGTTGAGCGCGCTCAGTTTGGAGAAGTCGATCCTCAGTGTGCAGCAGCCATTATAAATGTTCTGACCGTCCAGAGACTGAAAGACAGGAAGACAGAGCTGCCATCTGATTGGACCAGGCTCTAAACACTGGCTCTGATTGGTGGAGTTTATCAGATGTTTTTTTCTACCAGTTTTTACTGTAATATGGTGTGAGCATGTGTGAGCGTGCACGTGACTCACGGCCTTGGCGTGCTGAGCGTGCACGGCGTCACTGAACTGCAGCAGAGCCTGAAACTGATTGTTTCTGGTGAATGTGATGATCTTCAGCACTGAGCCGAACTTACTGAAGATCTGAAAACACAGTGAAGAGAATACACAACTGTCCAACACAACACAACAACACAAACACATCCAGGTTCGACACAATCAAACTGTCACAGTGAAACAAGCTTCCCCGACCTGCTGCAGCACCTCCAGCGTCACCGGGTAAAATAAATTCTCTACGATGATCCTCAGGACGGGACTCTGACCCGGGGCCAAACCCCGCCCTTCCCCTGCCGACATCATGCTCCCAGAATGCACTGCTGCTGCGCTGATGGCCTGCAGTGAAGCCTGAGCTCTCTGTCAACAAACAAACAAAAATAAACAAAAGTGTGAAATTAATAATAAAAACTAAACATTACACGTTACCATAGCAACATTCTCTCTGTCACCAACACGTTAAATGAAACGTGACGCAGCTTCGATCGCAGTTAAATCTGCTGAGTTTCAGGATGAATCTAAACATTTCCACATTTTTAAATGACTGTTGTGTTGATGTGGGCGGTGCCTGAGCCGCTCCTTCTCACCTGATTGTCTGTCTTGAGCTCGCGGTGGGTGGAGTACTGAATGAAGATTGGCTGGTTCCTGACAGTGGGCGTGGCTGAGGTGTAGTAGTTCACCATGGTGACAGCTGCTTCCTCTGATGCCATCTCTAAAAACGCCTGGAAACGAAAAACAATCACGAAACACGAACAAAGAGCTGAGTCAATAAATGGATTCCAGTACGTTCAGTGTGGTTTAAACATGGAGCGAGCTCCTCAGACAGGTGAGCAGAGACAGGTGAGCTCTTCTTCTCTTTCCATCTCCGCTAATAAAACACGAGGAAACATCATCGCGTGTTACCTGGTGTTTGGTTTTCAGCGTGATCAGTTTACTAACTCGGCCGAAGGGTAGAGCCAGAGAGAGCACTTCCTGTTCAGAGATGTCAGCAGGAAGCTGACGCAGGTGAAGGACCCGTGATGGGACGCACTGAGCGCGCTCAGAAACACACAGCCTATCAGTGCCATCCACTGTGGACAGACACAAACACGCAGGTAAATACAGCATTAAACAAATCGAGTTTCAGGCAGAGAGAGGTTCACAGACACTGACAGAGAGAGGGGGGGGGTCTCACCTGTGGACAGGTTGGAGGTGCTCATGTTCGCAGGGCAGCTGAGAGACGAGCTGAACGCTGATTCCTGAGGGAGACAGATAAACTGAAGTAAACCTGGTGAAGCAGCTGAGATTCATTCATTCATTCATTCTAAACTCAAACTGTTTCAGTTACAACTGACAATTATTTTCATCATCAATTAATCTGTTGATTATGTTCATGATTAGTCAATGAGTTGTTTGGTCGTTATAAAGTCAGTGTTCCGTAAACGTCTGGTTGTGTCTGATCAACAGCTGAAAACCCACAGAGATTCAGTTTATTGGTTCAAAAACAATCCGTCAATCGATTAATCAATTAATACATGAAGAGAAAAATAACGTGTGGAACGAGCAGGTGTGCTGCTGACAGAATAAGTTTCACAGATTAAACTATTGGTGATAAATCATCAGAGTGATTGATGAATCCGAACCTGCTCGTTCTCTGTCTCTGACTCAAACTAAAAACCCGTTTTATGTTTATTCTTCATCAACATGATGATGATGAAACTGGTGTTCGGTTAATCGACTTTACGGCACATTGGGACCGTGAACACGTGACCAGTCTGCTGAGGTAAATTCGCAGAACGTGAAATGTATCCGTCTGCGCTGTACGTGAACACACAGTTATCGCGGGATTTCAGCCCATGAAACCCCACCGCTCAACCGTCACCATTCGCTCGCGACACTTTCAACCAAAACAACACCAGAAAAACCGAAACATGAGCGACAAAGAGCGCGCGAGGAGCGGATAAACGGGGGGGATTCTCTGGCGGGAAACGGTTTCCGCACACAAGTAAACAACAGCAAACGGGCGGGAGGGTCGCGCAGGTGCGGCTCAATCACCAAGGAAACGCGAGGGAGGCAGAAAGGTAAAGCAGCGGCGGGAACGTGCGGGCGCTCACCCGTCCATGGTCCGCGAGGAGGAAGAGGAGTTGTTTTGGTCCGCGAGCCTCCCGCGCTGCAGCCAGGCAGCAGAGAACAACGAGCTCACTTCCCGTTTGCTGACGTCACGGGAGAACATGGCGGCTTGCGAACACGCCTTAGATCAGACCGATCGATAACAATCGATCAATCAGCTCGAACGTGTAAAACATTAATCAGCGGGTTCAAAGCTATTGAAGGCTGAGCAGGATGAGCTCACATCACTGAAGCTTAAACACGTGAGCGGCACGTTGGGCTGTGTCATACATGTGATCATGGTTCATACACTGGTCATACACATCTGTAATGTAAGCAGGTAAGTGAAGCTGCCAGGTAACTACATGAACTGCAGGAAATCTATGAAAAAAAATAAGAAATGGAAGAACAGAGATCACGTGACAGTTACAGTAAATACTGTTACAGACAGGATTCAGTTTCCACTCGTGTTTTCACTTTGTTGTTGTGACTTGCTCAGTGTACACTGATCAGCCATTCATCCATTTACAGTTAAATCTACAGGACGATAAAGCGAAGGGGTCTGAATACTTTCTGTATGTGCAGCATCCGGTAAACATGTAGATTACTCAACAGCAACACAACAACAACACAACTCTAAATGTATATAAAACAAATATGTTGTATACTGTGTGATATAAACGTGCTGTGGAATCTAAACCCGAGCCATTATAATAAAACTATAATAAGAAAAGAATTAAATTATGTATTCAGTTATGTACAAACATTTCTTCTGGTCTTTATCAGAGTATGAAATATGTTTGGAAATATCACTGCAACGACGACAGGACGGTTTTAGATCTCACGGATTCAAAGTTTGACATCTCATCGATCCGTGTGAATCTTTGCCCGCAGACCGGAAGTGGCGGAAGAGGTAATTTGTAACATCCTGTTGGCTCGAGGATCTTTAAGTGGGTGAAAGGTGGTGAAGACGACGGGCTGTAAAGACGAACACTAACGGTGCGAACGGTTCCTTCACCTGTTGACTTTCACCTGAAACCAACGATGCTGCAGAACACGGGGTGAGTGTGCACGTCCGGCTGCTCTGCGTTTATCTCTATTTACAGAATTCCTTTCTTAAAGACCGCGAAACACTGACGGTTTTATGTGCTCATTGCAAAGCTCGGAGAAGGTCAGGAATAAGTGGAGATTTTTGTGAATGAAGCATATTTATTTCGGGGATTTACTAAAGCCGAATTGAGAAGTGAAGCTTTCTGATTTAGAAAATCGGTGCAGTTCTGTT
Source organism: Toxotes jaculatrix (assembly GCF_017976425.1). NCBI lineage: Eukaryota > Metazoa > Chordata > Actinopteri > Toxotidae > Toxotes > Toxotes jaculatrix. Next base: position 25,287,314 of record NC_054409.1, on the reverse strand, counting down.
CTTGTCCGTCTGCCTGACCTTTGCTCAAAGCAGTTTGATAATTGAAGATTTTTTTCTATGGAGTTTGGCAACAGCTGCAGTGGTGCATTATCTAGCTTTTTGTCTTTTGTCCTACATGCAGACACCTGTTCAAAAGACCTCTGAATGATTACTGCCTGTATTCAGGCTACTTCAAAACAAGGAAACAGAATCAGAGCAGGCAGAAAGCTCGTTATTAGAATGAATCGCGTAGTTAAAGTTTCTGATTCAGAAACTGGGCGGAGTTTGGTTCAAAGCGTCAAAATTACTCTAAAAGTTAAGATTTTTTGGACGGAGTTTGGCGACAGCAGTTCTGGCGCTCGAGCACCTCGTTAAAACTTCTTGTTGAGGTTTGTTCTCCTACTTTCAGAACTTTGTGTAACGCCGGGAATCTCTGCAAAAATCGCTATGCTTGCATAATAACAACAAAGACTCTTGAATCCTGACGAACAAAAACAGGTTTTAGTCTCGTTATTCACTGCAAAGTTAGAACCGAGTTTGGGACAAATCTAGATTTTATCTAAGTGAACACTGTTTATAAATAGTTTAAACAGATCAGGTGTTTGAAGCAGAGCTTGGCTCCACCTGAGCTCCTCCACCTGAGCTCCTCCTCCTGTAGCTGCCTCAGTTAGCCCGGTGGCTAACAACAGCGCCTGCATATTAATGTGTTAATGGTTTTTATTTTTGTTGTTTCATTTGGCGGGAAGCTTTTACACTGACAGTGTTTCTGTAATGTAGCGTTGATGTTGTGTTGTGTGTGTGTGTGTCTGTGTGTCTGTGTGTGTGTCTGTGTGTGTAACGCTGAGACAACCGGACAGCTAACGTACCTTCAAAATAAAAGCCTGTTTATTTACTTTGTGTGCGAAGGAATTTATACTGAAAAGTGAACGGGAAGTTTTCTCAAACTTTATTGAAAGAAAAACATTGCAATTCACACAACAATAGTAATATAAAGTGCAGTTGTAAGCAGTAAGCTGTTACATGTAAACAAAACGAAACATACAGATTACATTATTTGTAAAGATTGTCCTTCTCTTCGTACTTTCTTTCTTTCTTTCTTTTTTATTATTATTTCTTTTTTATTTAGTATGTTTGGTGTGTTTAACACGTGTTTTGTTATGGGACTTGCTAGTCCAAGTCTTCTGTTTTGCAACACCATGGCAAATTCCTTGTATGCGTAACATACCTGGTAATAAAGTTTTCTGATTTTGATTCTGAAAAAGAGAAACAAAACTAACATTTCAAACAACAAACTGTCGATTTTACATAAATGAATAAATTAAATATTTGCAATGAAATATTTGCAAGTGTGAATGTCAAAATTCACACTGACATCTTTAACATCTTCAGCATTTAAATGGTTGAAACTAACTTGAAATCTAATATTTTCAATAAAATTATATCTAAATACTGTAACATTCAGTCAGTGTTTGTTAGAGGAGGTTTGATTGTTTCCAGGACAGAAACAGTCAGCTGGAAAAACCAGAGGTACGACTACAGACAGTTTGTCTCCCTGACGATGCCCTGAAGCAAAAGAAGATGAAACTGACAAATATTTAATGTTGACTGAAGCAGACAGTTAAACAACTTCAAAATAAAAGCTGTCTGTAACTGGAGAACTGATGATCTGCACCACCAGTCAGACGTTTTAAACGCCTCCATTTCTCCAACCGTCGTTTAACAGAATTCAGTGTCTCAGTGTTTCTGAACTGGGAGTGAACCAGTTTCTTCATCCCTGAAAAATCCTGTTTTCTGTTGTTGTTTGTTTTGTGTTTATAACCTTGGGCAGTTTAACACTGACCTTTGTACCATTTAAGTTTTTTCACTGGGCCTGAGCTGCTGACATTTCACTTCAAACTGGAAAAATGGGGGTGTCCTAAAACATGTTACCAGAAGTGCAACTCCGTTTGATCAAAGAAGAACAACATTATGAATCTAAGCACATGTTTCAGGTCTGCAACTTGTGTGTTTCAGGAAGTTAGCCGGCTGCACGCTCTTCATCACCGGAGCGAGTCGAGGGATCGGTAAAGCCATCGCGCTGAAAGCTGCCAGAGACGGAGCCAACATCGTTATCGCCGCCAAGACCGCCGAGCCCCACCCCAAACTACCAGGAACCATCTACACCGCCGCTCAGGAGGGTGAGGAGCTAACAGGCTAACTGGTGCCATACACACAGCAGCACATGTGGATTAATCCGCTGCTGAAAATAGTTAATTGTTACAAATTCAACAATGAAATGAAAAGTAATACACATTGTTATAAGTTCCCTTATTACATGTGCCTTGACTGTTATAATTACATGACTCGTTAAGGACAAATATTTATCTTTCTGTTGTCCACAGGGACAGCAGTACTGTCCGTCCTGTCCATGATAAATGGGACTAAATGTAGTCACTCGTGTTTTCAGCTGAGTATCAAACAGTGACATACTCGTGTATATAACGTGTGTTGTTCATGTACTGATGACGGTAAATTAATACATGAAAATCAAATCCACGTGACCATGTGGACTGTGTTTTACTTTGTGTGTTTGACTTGTTTTCATTCATGTTTTTTAAACGTTCCATAGCTAAACAGCTGGAGGCTCATTACATCTGCATGAGTATAATAATGTGTGAAATATAACTGATCTCAGAACAGTGGAAGCTGAGTCGAGGGCGGCTGATTGACAAGCCCCAGCGTTTGTTAGCTTAGCTCAAAGAGACGATGCCTTCTGCAGCCACAAGAGGGCAGCAAACTGCAAGCTGAACCTAAACAGGCAGATCAGATCAGAGACGGCACCTCCACCTCTGTGTTGCTGTGTTTGATGTGTCAGGCTCTGCTGAAGCGTTTTCTGATGTGTGTGTTTCCTGTGTGTTGTAGTGGAGGCAGCAGGTGGGAAAGCGTTGCCCTGTGTTGTTGACATTCGTGATGAGAAGCAGGTCGGAGACGCCATTCAGAAAGCTGTGGACACGTTTGGAGGTACCAGAGTCTCTGAGCAGAGCTCAGCGCTCTGTACATGTTATGATGCATCAGACAATCATCAGATAATGACACAGTGACCTCTCTGATAAACCGCCCTGGCAGTGACATCATCACAGCGCTTGTGTTTGATTGGCAGGTATCGACATCCTGGTGAACAACGCCAGCGCCATCAGTCTGACAGGAACTCTGGAGACGCCGATGAAGAAGGTGGATCTGATGCTGGGAATCAACCTGAGAGGAACATACCTGACGTATGAGCCTGACACGCACTCACATCACTGAACACATGTTAGTGCTGTTACTGACCCTGAGCGATGGGCGTCAAAGGTTCAGAGACCATGTCAGCATCAAGCCGAGACGTCCCCGTAAACCTGACATGCCCGTCGCTGACGTGCTGTTGTCTTACTCGTATCAGAGGTGTGGAGGTTACAGGGCGTCCCTGTGTCAGACCTTAGACCCCAGTGTTTAAACATCAGTACAGACGAGGAGCTGATTCTGAGACGAGCTGCTGTAAAAAGATTCGATGAACGAGCTGATGTTGCTGAGTTTCTGGAAACTAGTTGTTGTTAACTAGCTGTTGTCAGCACGTTGATGTTAGTGAGCAGCTCTTAATAACCTGCTCTTAACTAGTTGCTGTAATGAGTAAACTGCTCCTAACGAGCTACTGTTGAGTGCTGATGACGAGCACCAGGGAAAAAGGTGCAGGTAAGAAACATCCATTAACGAGTGTCTGTTAACAAACTTCAAACTAGTTGAGTTAACAAACGTCTGTGTTTTCAGGTCCAAGCTGATCATCCCTCACCTGCTGAAGAGTCGCAGTCCTCACATCCTGAACCTGTCGCCGCCTCTCAACCTCAACCCCGTCTGGTTCAAGAACCACACAGGTAACCATAGCAACCACTGGACCAGGTGTCCTATCAAACGCCTCTGCAGTACCAACATGTCTGCTCTGTTTTTCAGCGTACACGATGGCTAAGTACGGCATGTCCATGTGTGTCCTGGGAATGGCCGAAGAGTTCAGAGGTCAAATTGCCGTCAATGCCCTTTGGCCCAGAACTGGTCAGTGACTAAATGTTAGCATGCTAACAGCCTCTCTGTAGACTCTTATGGTAAACTAGCATGCTAACCCTGCTCTGACCTGTGTTTTGTTACCATAGCGATCCAGACAGCAGCTATGGACATGTTGGGTGGGGAGGGTGTTGGTAAACAGTGTCGCACAGCTGACATCATGGCAGATGCTGCCTATGCCATCCTGTCCCAACCGAAGGACTACACGGGTCACTTCCTGGTGGATGAGGACGTCCTGAAAGAGCAAGGGGTCCAAGACTTCGATCCGTACGCTGTCCAACCAGGTGAGCTAATGCTATCGCAGCGCAGGTAGCTACAGCTTATCATGCTTATACATGCTGTCATGTGGTGCTCATGCTGGTCTCTGATTGTTTGACAGGTCACCCCCTGCTGCCAGACTTCTTCCTGGATGAAGCACCAGAGACACTGGTCCAACAGATGGAGCAACACGGTGAATATTCCAGATACTACGGACACTGGGAAACTGGTGCTGCTGTGAATGCAGCTGACAGGGCTAAGCTGCTACCAGCTGGAATATTTCTAATCTAACAGAAAATGTTAAAAATAAAGAAACCAAATGTTGATTTGAGTAGCCAATCAAAACGCTGGATAATTTAACATCAGAAAATGTAGAATTATATTTAAAATACTGTGTGTTACTCTTGTAAAATGTAAAAACACATCAGGAGTCACTCCAGCGCCCCCTAAGGCCCTCACAGATTAATACAGAGAGAGTTTGTTTAGTTATTGATCAAAAAGATGTGGAATTATCTTATTTTCTCTCCTGGTTGCCAGGGGCGACCCCAGCCTTCAAACCACCACCATCATCGTCATCGGCCACGCCCCCCTCCAGTGGACCAATAGAAAGCACATTTGGTGTCATCAGAGGCGTCATCAACGAAGACGTCGTCAAGTCGACGCAGGGCGTTTATCAGTTTGACCTGTCAGGTAAGAACAGGGAAGTAGCTTCTGTTAGTGGGCGGAGCTGATCGGGATTTTACATAACGTGTGATTTTTTTTTTCACATTATGTAAAATAACAAATATCACTGCTCAGTGATCGACCTGTGAGCCTGGTGCGCGCGGGGGGGGGGGGGGGGGGGGGTCACTGCAATGACATAGAAAATCAACATGTGGAGATCAATGTTGAAATCAATCAGTAAATCAATGAGGAACATAGAAAATAAAATAGTTTTAAAGTGTGTGTCCATATAAGGACATCCTGTAGGTGTGTCACTAACGTGAATGTGTCTCTGTCCATAAAAGGAGAGCATGGGGGCGTTTGGTTTCTGGACTTGAAGAGCGGCTCCGGCAGCGCAGGGCAGGGCCAGCCTCCAGTGAAACCTGATGTCGTCATGGCGATGGACTCCAACGACTTCAGCAAGATGTTCTCAGGTGAGCTGTCATCGTGGTAACAGAATGAAACAAACTGAGCTCGCTGTTACCATGACCACGATGATGCTGTACCTGCTGAAATCATTGGGACAGTCTCAGTGGGATGTTGCAGTGTTGTTTCCATGGTAACAGGTGTGTTGTTTCAGGTAAGCTGAAGCCCACCATGGCCTTCATGACGGGGAAGCTGCGTATCAAAGGCGACATGACGCTCGCCATCAAACTGGAGAAACTGATGAACCGCATGAGCAAGGCCAAACTGTGAGACTGAAGGCCCCGCCCCCGACCCTCTCAGGCCCCGCCCCTCACTGTGTATAGCAGTACATGTTGCCTTAACAACAAGAACAATAACAACATTAACAACACACTGAGACATGAATAAAATCTACATTGATGATGAAGCGTGTGCTTTAATGATGACGGACTGTTTCCTGCCACTGTGTGACTGAACGTCACGATGTCATTTGCTCCACCTGAGGAGTCACAGGTGATTAAAATGTTCTCAGCATATCAAATTGTTGCTGGACCTGTTTTCACACTGAGGGTAAATATTTCAGTTAGGCTTCGTTTTTTTATCAGTGTCCAGCGGAAGATGAAGTCTGGGACACGTTGATGTGTCCCCATGTCCCCAGAAGTCTTCATTCCCTTCTTTATGTGAGAATATAAATGTAACGTATATTGTCCAAACAATCGCTGACTCGGTTTCACGTTGAAATACGTCCGGATGAATTAGTTGAGACTTTTTTTATGGTTCCTCTCGGCGGCGCAGCGTTTCACAGAGAGCGTTGCCATGGAGATGGCGGCTCGTTCCCGTAGCGACATGAAACGCCTCGGTTGTGACGTCAGAGCGAGGGACGCTGGCCGGAAGCTGCCCTACGGCAAACCGCTCGGTTATTTCTCCTGATTATATCGGTCAAATTTTCTCTTTTGAAATAAGAGTTTGTCTGATGTGCTTTTATTTTCCAGTGATGGAAACGAATTTAGATGATTTACTTTTTAGACATAATTAATTTTAGATGTACAGACATATCAGTGCTCAAAGAATCCAAAGTAAAAGCACTGATTCCACTGAGTCCCACAGAGATGAAGCTGAAATAACTGTTGCTGATGCTAAAGACCACAGACGGTCGGGTCTTGGCGTAGACCTGGGCTCAGACTTAAAGTTTAACTTCCACATTAAGGCAAAATCAGCTGATAGTGAAAGGATGAAGGATTTAGAAAAACTGTCATGTGTTTGTCTTGCATAGGGTTTACTACAGTAACTTCTATTTAATTTATTTCTTCATAACTTGTAAAGGATTCTGTTTTGTTTAACATGAACCAAAGACCTAAGGTAGCAGGGTCCTCCCGCTGTTCGTGTCCACCTGTCTGACCTGAAGCTGTGCTGAGACAGAGCTGAGATTCCAGACACTTATCATCACTGTCAGCTGTTTGTACAGGACGGAGCTTTGCATTGTGGGACAGAGCAGGGCGGGGTGCCGCGGCTCTGCAGAGGGATCCTCAGCTGCTCTGATTGGCTGGTTCTCACCGTTCTGTGTGTGGTTTACCGTGAAGGGAGAAGCTAAAATTTACCTTAGTAATGATCCAACTCACTCTAACTAAAACCTCCAGGAACAACATGGAATCAAAAGTCAAAGAATCCCTGATCATAAAAACTGGAGAGACCTAAACTACAACTCCCAGGATGCATTTCGTTGGCAAACATCCAATCACAGACCTTTAATTCTGTCCCGTGCTCAGCCAGAGATGAACCTGTGAAACCGGGATAAAACTAAAACAGAAGTTTAAACCTCTTCACTTTCAGATTCTGGGTCTGTTTCAGGAAGAGGTCAGAAACCACTGCACCGTGATTCGGCCTGGGCACGGCCCCGGTCTACGGGCCGCAGGCCCTTCGGTTCCCGCCTCTGACCAGCTTCTTCCTCACAGCAACAACAGCTGAGGCTCATGGGTATTGTAGTATAGAGATCTGTCCGCCATGACAGTAAGACCAGTTGACCTGACCTCTCCGAAACGAAGAGTAATGGAGGCCGGGACTTATACCAGTGTGACGGCCGTATTATCACAGAGAGCCCGCCCCCGCTGAGGGCTCTAACCGGTCTGGTTACAGCTGGTTCAGGGTAAGAAAACTGGAAACACTCCTGTCGTACCAGCGGCTCCTCCACCGGCAGGGGGCGGTGTCTTCACCATACCCGCGCCCCCGTGTTTGTGGCTACCATGGCAACAGAACCCCTGTTATGTTTGTGTGTGAAGTTTTAACCGGCTCCGGTTTGCGAAGGGTCCGAGACTGAGTGACTGAGTTCACCGTTACCGTCAGGAAATATCCGCCGTGGTCTGCACCGGAAAATGCTGCTCAGCCAGAGACGAACCAGGTGCCGGGAGTTCACCGGACCGACGCCTCACTCTGTGGCCGTGGTGAGACACCGACCCTCCGTTAACTCATAACCGACACCAGCTCCACGCTCACAGGTGGAGGAAGTATGCTAATGACGTATCTCACCTTCACTCAGGTAAAAAGTAAAATACCACAACGCAGAAATCCTCCAAAGTAAAAGCACCGAAGTGTAAATTACAGTAGGAAGGTGCTCATTCAGCAGAAAGGTTCACTTGTTTTGTTTTGTGTTTTACGTTCAGGCCTGTGTGTGTGTGTGTGTGGTGAGGGGGGGGGGGGGGGGGGCTGAACAAAGACTCGGGTCTGAGTGTGTGTTTGTGTCACTTCTCTGTTGGACAGAGAGCCAAGTCCCCGTTGTCCAGGCCTGCAGACCACCTGATCCTGGAGAGACAGAGACAGGACGCCGCCCGAGACAAAGTCCTGGAGTTCACCAGGTACCAACAGACCTGCGACATCAAGAACTCTTGGCTGAAGAGCTCAGAGCGTCACTTCCGGAGAGGAGCCATCGACAGACAGGTCAGAGCTGCTGTGGACCAACATGAGTCCACCACTGAAGACAGGAGACGCAGGTTCGTGTGACGCTCGTTTATTTCATCAGGTTTGAAAATGTTTCCGGTGTAATCCAGTGGTGGAAAGTAACCGAGTACATTTACTCAAGTACTGAGCTTAAGTACAGTTTAGAAGTTCTTCCTTCCTCTGCTTTATCGTCCTGCTCCACCACAGCTCAGAGGGAAACCCTGTCCTTCCTACGTTTACCTGGCAGCCATGCTGACTGCACAGATCTCAGAAAATACAACACACGTTTTTATCATGTGACTTTTCACAGACAGTTATTGATAAAAAGTCATCGATCAGACAGAGTGCAGTACCTGTTCCACTCGTTTGTCTCCTCAGGCTTCGTGTGCTGCTGGAGGCAGAGGAGCAGCAGCTCCTGCAGGAGCTGGAGGAGCAGAAGGAGACCACAGAGGAGAGACAAACCAAGATGAGGGAAAAAGCCAAAATCCTGAGAGAGAGAAGAGAGAGTGAAAGACAGCAGCTGGTCTCAGACAAGCTGGACCAGCAGTTCAGGTAAAGGTTACTGTCAGAGGTGATTCTGCTTTTCATCTGTCCGTCTCAGGAAGACTCAGCTCCGTCAGTAACAGCAGAAACATATAAAATGAAGCGTCTGACTTCAGTCACAGTAAAGTGACATTTGAAGACATCAGCTCCAACATGTGACGAGCATCATCGTTTTCACTGTTTCATAAACTGAAGGAGAATTTATTCATTTATTCATCAGAAACTGTTCATGAAAATAATAACTGAGGAATAATTATCAGCAAATGCACCTCAGGAGTGCTGAGTAATGGTCTGTGGATTGTTGGTGCTGACTCATGATGCTTCAGGTGTTTGTGAGTAAAACCAGAAACAAACAAACAATACAAACAACAGACGTAGTTTGACAGTCGACTTATTTTCATCATCAGTTCATTTAGTGTTAGAGTTAGTTTAATGACAGATCAGCTGCTCTGGACACACGTGGCCATGAGTTTTATGTCTGATCAGTAATTAGTTCTGGTGTCAGCCTGTAACCTGAGCTTTTCTCACTTTACAGATATTTTAAACGTAACACGTTCAGTGTCGTCGTCTAATCCACTATTAGCAGATTCATCAATAAATTTATTTGAAGAGTAAAAGCAGCAGTCAGAGACACGTCTCCCTCTGAAGGTTCAGTGGTAGGAGGATGAACTGCAGTTAGTCCAGCACCTGAGTCCAGCACCTGAGTCCAGCTCCAGCACAGTTAATGTGCTGCTGTTTTTCAGAGAGCAGTGTGACGAGCTGCGGACCATCCAGAACACACGCAGGGAGCGGCAGGTGTGTTCGGAGCGAGCTGCTCAGGTGAGGAGCCGACAGGAGCGACTGCGACAGCAGCGGGAGGAGGACGAGCTGTTCCACGAGCTGTGGGAGGCCGACCAACGAGCGAAGGAGGAGAGAGAGAGGCAGCGGGCGCAGAGGCGGCGGCAGACGAACCTGGAGCAGCTGGACGTCCTGAGGACTCAGATGGAGACAGCCGAGCAGCAGAGACAGAAGGAGCGGGAGCAGAGAGAGGACGAGGCCCGTCTCACGGTCTGCACCGCTCTGTAGTCAGGACCTGAACAGCTCTGAAAACCTTCGGTCTGAGTTCAGGTTGATTCAGCACAGGTCAGACGCCTCAGGTCATCTCACTGACCCGAGGTCAGCTGATCAACCTCAGCGTCAGACCCGTGTCCAATCAGCTCACCATCTGTTGGTCAGGTGATCAGGAAGGCCTGTTCAGACCAGATGAAACCGAACTAATGAAAAATCATTCAAATCAGGTTTTTTATAAAAGAGAATTCAGAGCTGTTAATGTCACATGACACGAAACATTCAGCTGATGCTGACATTAACGTCCTCACCGTCTCCACTAAGACTGAAACTGTCTCTGCATCACTGTCTGTCCCTGCAGCTGCAGCAGCAGGAGCAGCGTCTCCTGCAGGAGCAGCAGGAGCAGCATCAGAGGGTTCAGGCTCAGCAGGCCCGGCGCCGGCAGCTGGATCAGGGTCTCCGGCTGAAAATGAAGCGTCTGGCCCGAGAGCGGCAGGACGAGCTGAGGCTGGACATGAGCGTCCTGCAGCGGCTGCTCGAACAGGAGACGGACGAGAAACAGGAAGCTGCTCAGAGGAAGGTGAACACACCTGAGCGTCAGTTCAGCTGTTCTGTGCTCACACACACACACACACACACACACACACACACACACACCTGTGGTTCCAGGTTCAGAGTTAAAATCATCAGGTAACAGTCGAACATGTTGCTGACGTGGACAAAATAACAGAAACACCTGAGTGAAACTGAAAAATAAGACAAATGAGTGTTTGAACCAATCAGCAGACCCTGAGCAGTGTGTAGCCCCGCCCTCACAGGAAACGCCCAGACCCCCCCCCACCCCACTTGAACACAGGTGAAACCCTGAATGATGTCTGAGCCCCACTGTTCCTGCTCTCTGTGTGAGGGACAGATGGAGCTGCGTGAGGAGCAGCAGAGGTACCGACAGCATCTGTCCGAGGAGCTGCAGAGGAGGAGGAGAGAGGAGGAGGAGACCGAGCAGCTGATCCAGGAGAAACTGAAGGAGACCTGGACCAGGAGAGAGGAGGACAGCCGCCTGCAGCGAGACGCCAGGAGCCGACTGATGAGCGAAGTGATGGAGGCTCGTCGTCTGCAGGTCCAACAGAACCGTAAGAAAACACAGGACAAGACTGACAGAGAACCAGACTGTGGGTTTAGACTTAACCAGGCTAAGCTGTCTCTCTGTCCCTCTCTGTGTGTGCAGTGGACCTGAAGGTGCAGAGACAGGCTGACCTGAGCAGACAGAGATCAGAGCTGAACAGACTCGTGGACGAGATGAAGGAGAAGGACGAGGAGGAGAGAAGACGGTAGGTCACCTGTTCTGTTGATGTTGATCCTGACCCAGTAGAAGCAGACAGACTGAGGCGGTCTCTGTGTGCTGGTCCTCGCAGGCAGAAGCAGACCTGTGAGGCGTACCAGGCGGACCTGAGGGCTCAGATGGAGCGTCGGCGGCAGCTTCGCAGCGAGGACAGAGCTGAGGCTCAGACGGAGCATCAGCGAGGTCTGATCCTGCAGCAGCTCTACGACCGCAAGAGAGACGAGATCCTGTCCAGGCCCCCGTCCCGTACCGCCGTCCCCCATCCTTTCAGGAGAGCAGAGGGATCCAGGTCTGCCCCTGGGGCGTCACAGAGACCACCTGCACACTGAACTAACATCAGATCCCCACGGTGCCGGTGTCTGGACCAGGACACGTGAACGGAAACACGAATAAAAGTCTGATTTCACTGTGACCCGGGTCCTCTGTCCTTTCCTCCCTGATCTGTGTCAGACCTGAGTCGAGCTGAGTCCAGGTCCATGGTCCAGCCCACGTAGGATCAGAACAGCATGGCCACAGAAGCTTCCTGTGCCTGCAGACAAAACTCAGGGCTGAACAAAAGAGAAAAACACAGAGCAGAACAGAGGACAGAGGGTGGGACAGACAGAGGAGGACAGAGGACAGAGGGTGGGACAGACAGAGGAGGACAGAGGGTGGGACAGACAGAGGAGAAAATGGTTCTGAAACAGCAGAGAGCTGAAGCTGTGTCTGGTTCTGTAAATGGGTTTAAACCTGCCCCCCCATCAGTGTTTACCCCCTCCCATCAGTGTTTACCCCCCCCCCCCACCAGTGTTTACCCCCACCACCCATCAGTGTTTACCCCCCCCCCCCCCACCCCCACCAGTGTTTACCCCCACCACCCATCAGTGTTTACCCCCCCCCCCCCCATCAGTGTTTACCCCCCCCGTCAGTGTTTACTGATGTGAGGGAGGGACCCATAGAGACCTGTGTTGCATGAAGTTTTATTGTGAAAGGATCCTCATTCAGAACACACTGTAATCCTTGGATCCCACAGGAGACCATGAGTCAGCGTCTCCAGGTAACTACAGGTGATTCACACTCCGACACACCTTCACTCTGACCAAACACCAAAGTAACGGAGTACTGTTACTCAGGTACTCTACCTCCTGTCCACTGAATAAAGTTTGAACAAAGTGAGCAGCTGAAGGAATGGACATCTGGACACGTCTGAATGAGGACTGAGACGTGTCCAGATGTCCAGTGTGTTAGGAATGATGTGTGACTGTTACATATTCAGGTGCTGATAAAGTTATTTTGGTCACGCTGACCTGAGCGGCCGCAACATCTCAGCTTTTCACAGGAAAAGTTACACAAGCACCGAGAAGCCGTGTCTACACCTGCAGCATGACATCATCAGCTCACACCTGGATACAGGGTGGACAGAAAAACACGAACACCGCCGCACAGTCAAAACCCATCAGTCACCGAGGACGGGCTGCGTGGGCGGGACTTCCACAGTCCAGAGCTTCATCAGATCCTGGACAGGAGAGACCTGATCCAGAGTCAGTATCCCAGGAGACAAAAGACGGACGCACTGAAACACAAACGGTCAGATTTCATTGCAGTGTCCTTCATTTTAAAGCAGAGACATGTTTGCTCATGAGTTCGTTTGGTTTTCTGAATAAACATGTTTCACTCCAGAACATCTGGAGCCTCTGATGAGACCAGGTTCGTCTCCTCCACGTCCTCTGCACACAGCCGGAGACAGTTCTTCCTGCAGACACATAAGAAGGCAGAGTTCTAACAGGTCATCCTGAGGGGAACATGAAGGTCTGAACACAGGTGGTCACAGTCCATCGACTGAGAACCGGTCCCACAGAACGTCTCTTTAAAAAGCCATTTGTGCTGCCGCCTTCACGGCTGTGGCACAGCGATAATGCCTGCGATGGGTGGAGCGGCGTCGTGTCAGATCCATCAGCAGGTAAACGCCTCATACCTGCAGAGGGAGTGGCCTGGGAGCGGACTCATTACCTGGAGTCAGACTAACAGCTCTGCTCAGACAGGTCTGAGACACGCTGCTTCCCACGGCCGGTTCCTGACCCACGGCGGCGCAGGAAGCTGTGGACCCGCTTTCAGCAGGACAAGTGACTGCATGTGAGGATCTGTGGATCATCCCAGGACTGACCCCCCCCCCCACCCCCCGACAGGATGACCAGTAATTATTACCCGTACTCCAAGGTAAAGGTCATTTTTATTGTCTTTGAACAGCTCGTATCTTCTCTGTGTGACACAGGCTATCAGCTGGTTCCAGTCCACATTACATAACCTCAGATAACGTTTCTGTCCTCGGTTCCTTCAAGAACCCTGTTACCTAACCCTGTCAGAGGATCCACATCAGAACCACACTACAAACACACGTCATCATACTGCAGTACTCACAGGGGCTCACTGAGACAGACCTCTTGGACCTGTGGACAGGTCTGAGTGTGACTGTCCTCAGGTTGGACTCCGAGGCCACAGACGTTTGTGTAACAGAACCGGAAACAGTCCAGTTTTTCTCCTGGCAGAACCTCAGTGACTGCACAGGTGCAGCTCAAAAACACAGGAGCCTACATCTCCCAGAATGCAACTGGATGTTGTCAGACATTAGTAGTCTGAGTGAAGATGGGGTTATTTTCTCCTCCAGAGACGGAGGACTGAGGAGGACCGACCAGGACCAGCAGGCTGAAGTTTACCAGTAAAACCAGCTTCACTCAGATTCATCACACCTGCAGCTCCAAGCTTTCAACATGCAACAGTTTGTGAGATGATTCGTGATGTCACACAGGTGTGCAGAACACCCAGAGGTCCAAGTTTCAGTGGGTCACTTCACAGTGGACGCTGAAAAACAGGAAGAGACAAACGAAAACGTGTAAAAATTAAATATGAATGATTTTCAAAAGTTTCCATCTGCTTTCATCGTTCGACCCCTCTGGTTTATCAGCGTCCTGCTGTGGGGTCCCGACCCTCATGTTGAGAAGCAGAGATTAACGCGTGTGTGTGTGTGTGTGTGTGAGAGAGGACACCTGGCAGTGATCCAGGGAAACCGCCAATCAGAAGGCTCGGTGTGTGTCAGGAAGTACGCGGCCTCCCTGCGGCTGAGCTCGGCCACAGTCTCCGCGGCTCCGGCTTCGTTTACGGATCATCTGTGGGCTTTTTCCCGCGCCGGGTTCAGTTGTGTGGACACAGAGACACGACGCGGACCGGAACACCTGCCGACACCGGGACACCGGGCCTGAGCTCCACGAACAAAGTGACCGAAACTCCGCCGTACACCTGCTGCCTCACCGGCCCCTCCCTCCGGGACATGCGGACTAACAGAGTTCACCTGGTTTAGAGGAAGTTCGGGAGAAAGGTTCACGGACTCTGCATCGGAGCAGAGACAGAGCCGTAGTTTGATCGCGCAGAGAAACAGGAGCTGGAAGATGTCTGTGAACGAGCTGTACACACAGGTGAGAGGGGGTGGGGGGGGGGCTAATTCACCTGTGGAACAAACACACCGACTCAAACCGACTCCCCCCGAACACAGATCGGTCTTTGACTCACGTACAAACTCCGTTTAACGTAGAGTTGTTTTAACTGAACAGGCCGGCGCGGTACAATTATAACATGAACCAAACTTCGTGTTACTTCCACCAAACTTTACGTGCTGAGTCACCTGTTCTACAGGCTTGGTGCCGCCTTCAGTGACCGAAAGGTGAAGTGCTGTGTCTGAGTGAGGGCTCATAAATAAGCCGAATGTACCAGCGGGCTGTGGAGGGGTCAGACCTGAAGTCATTTCATTAGACGATTTGTCATAAGCGACACTTTAATATAAACTTACAGATTTTTAAATGGAGTTCAGAGCCGGGCTGAGCAGCACGCGCACACCATGATGAGATTAGATGAGTGTAAAACCTGAGAACAGGTGACTTTCTTCTTTAAACTGAAGCCTTAAAAGGCCTGTTTTTCAGCTGGAGTTCAGTCCACTCCTGTCCCAGGTGATGAGCTGCACCTGGACGCTCAGTGGACGCCTGAAGCTCAGCATGTCTGACCTCACGTGACCTCACAGACACCTGGTCAGGTTTACAGGTCTGAGAGAATCGATGCTGGTCGATTAGTCGATCCACAGAAAATCAGGTTCGTGTCTGGTTCCGGATGATTGTGATGTGAGATCAGTGACAGAGAGTCCAGCTGGACCAGTGGACACCTGTGACAGCAGGTGCTTCACAGCACAGGTGAGTAAAGTCCGCCTCTGGGAGAATCTGTTTCTGTAAAATACGACGGCTTCATATAGGAGGATCGATGAAACGATCAGTGGCTTCATTGATCAGCAGAGAATGATTATCAGTGAGTTTCTCCGTCTGACTGTAACCTGGTGTTTTACAGACTCACACAGTGAAGCAGCTGCTGTCAGTGTCTGATTCTCCTGTGAGAACATTAGAAATGTCAGAGCTTTGGTTTGGACGGCAGCTCTGTAACCCCCCCCCCCCCCCATCCCCCTCTCCCCCTCCTGCTCTCTGGAGTCCGCATCATTAAGTAGGGCCACTCAAAGCCTCTTCACCCGCTGGGAGACCAAATAATCCGGAGCAGGGGCAGCAGGGGGCAGCAGGGGGGAGCAGGGGGCAGCAGGGGGGAGCAGGGGGCAGCAGGGGGCAGCAGGGGGGCGGGCGTCCAGCTCCATCTGCTGTGTGCTCAGCTCAGGGACCCAGACTCAGCTCAGACTCAGCTCAGACTCAGCTCCACGTTGCCAGGGCTACAAACACTGAGGCTCTTCATTTCTCTGAAATTATTATTATTTCAGATACGTGTGTGTGTGTGTGTCTGTGTGTGTGCGTGTGTGTCTGTGTGTGTGTGTGTGTGTGTGTGTGTGTCTGTGTGTCTGTGTGTGTGTGTGTGTGTCTGTGTGTGTGTCTGTGTGTGTGTCTGTGTGTGTGTGTGTGTGTGTGTGTGTGTGTGTTTGTGTGTGTGTGTGTGTTTGTGTGTGTGTGTGTGTGTCTGTGTGTGTGTCTGTGTGTCTGTGTGTGTGTGTTGACTCTACATTAGAATACAACAGGTTCAGTACAGCTTTATTACAACACTGACACATGGACGATGACAGCAACTCATCACCTGATCAGTTTCTCCTCCATCCATTGATCAGCTGATTGATCAATGAGACGTGTTCCGACCCACAGAGAGAATCTTCACCGATCAGTTGTTGGTGTATCAGCTAATTAACTGATCGATCGATCGATGGTTTCAGCTTTACATCTGATTGATCCAGTGGTTGAAGCTGGGACCAGTGGACAGTTTCCTCATCCAGTGTCCACTTTACATCCTCGTCCCACTGACCTGTAATATGGTGGGACAGGTGGATGTCTCCTGTGGGACAGGTGGATGTCTCCTCAGGTGGAGTTGACCTTTAGTGTTCTCTGTGTGTCTCTGGCTCTACAAACCAGATCAAAGTTCCTGGACAGGTGCAGCTTCCTGATGGACACACCCAGGGTTCACCTGAGGGTGATGTCATCGGGCTGACACGTGGGAGGGCGGAGACTCGTAGGTTTCACCTGCTCAGTGTGAACCTGAGATGCAGACGTTCAGCCCCCCCCCCCCCCCCCCAGATTAAAGTTCAGGAGAAACGGTGCTGTAAACATGAGTGGCCCCTCCCCCACTGAAAACACTGTGTGTGTGTGTGTGTGTGTGTGTGTGTGTGTGTGTGTGTGTGTGTGTGTGTGTGTGTGTGTGTGTGTCTCTCTCTCTGTATGACTGTGTGCCTCTGTGTCTCTCTGTGTCTCTCTGTGTCTCTCTGTGTCTCTGTGTGTCTCTGTGTCTCTGTGTGTCTCTGTGTGTGTCTCTCTGTGTCTCTGTGTGTTTCTGTGTGTCCCTGTGTCTCTGTGTGTTGCTCAGCCATTGGTCAGTTTCTGACAGTGTCCCAGATAAACAGACTGATGGAGGTCACATGTGACAGAGGGCTGCTCTGATTGGCTGCACAGGAACATGAATGAACAGTAGACAGAGTGTTTTGTTTCCAGGCTGAGGACACAGGGTTTGTGTGTCTCCTGAACCAGAGCTGCTAACGATTATTGATTGATCTGTTGATTATTGTGTGTGAGATGTTCTCTGTGTCTGAACACGCTGACGACGTCGTTCAGAACAAACCAAACACGCTTCACTGAAACTTTGAATCATCATCAACATGAACAGTTCCCTCCAGCAGCTGCTCGTGAGACATGTCTGCTCTGCAGGTCCACCCCACAGAGCAGCTGTCCTCAGCCCACACCTGTGTCACGCCTGTGTCACGCCTGTGTTGTTCTGAAACGATTGTGTGAATGAAATAATGCTGTTAGAGTTTGTGGTGTCGTTCTGACTGCTGGACGCAGTCAGAGTGAGCATGGCTGGACAAAAGTGAGTCCACGGTCATGCTGAGACGTTTGTGTGTGGGACGACTGGTCGGGGACATGCGGGTGTCCACAGCACGTTTGTGCCCCGGGGCCCAGGACAGGTTCATCTGACAGTTTATCAGCCTCACACAGAGAAACTGAAGAGTCTGAGCAGCAGAACCACAGGGACAGAGACGCAGAGACGCAGAGACAAGACGCAGAGACAAGTAACGTCAAAAAACACAACATGTCCTTTAGACAGTGATAGGTGTCTCTGTCCTCAGCAGCTGGACAGGTGATTACATCTGGTTCCTGGACGTGACGACAGTGATTTTTCTTCATTTATGAGTTCATCAGGTTTTACACTGGTGTGGTTCACGAGCAGCTGTGACTTCCTGTCTGCAGGTGAATGATTGACAGGTTTACCAAAGTCTCACCTGTTCATGTGTGAGGACTGAGTCCCTGCAGGGCCACGTCACAGCTGAGTTCAGTGTAAAGCTGCAGGGACTCATGGACTCGTGTCGGTTTTAGTCGTTAATCCATCCAGCGGTTTTCTGCCCGTCTGGGTCCAGGCTGAGGGGACGGGTGGACGAGGGGACGGGTGGATGAGGGGACGGGGCAGTTTGGATGGAGGCGTTGAAGCTTGGAGTGTGAGCGGAGAGGAGGAGTCGACCTGTTCGCCGTCACATTCAGGCTGAGAGGAGGTGAAAAGCCAAAACTGAGAAAGCAGATGGTGTCTCTGATGTGGGCGTGGTCTCTGATGTGGGTGTGGTCACGTGACCTCTGGTGATTCCCAGGGAAGCTGCTTGTTTCTATGTAAATGACTTTCTGCTTTCATGGAGCAGATTTGCATTAAAGCAGCTGAAGCCGGCGGCGTCGTGGCACAGGTTCAGGTGTGGGGGACGTGAGCGTCGGCCTGGACGTAGGCACGTGTGATCATGTGTCTGTTTGTCTGTTGGAAGAAGGAAGTTCCACCTCGTTAACACCCGACACTTCGTCCTTCCTCTGTCCAAGCTTCCTCATGTCCTGCAGGTTCTGAGCGTCTCTGCCTTCAGCAGAGAAGCAGGAAACGTTCTGCTGCGACGTTTCTGATGAACGTGTGAGTGAAGCTGCTGAAGCCTCAGAGGCTGACCCGCGTCCGAGCGTCCGAGCGTCCGAGTGTCCGAGTTTGTTCCCTCTGTCTTCTGTCCACTGAACACGAGTCAGAACCTGACGTGATCTGATCTGTTGGTCTGTTTCAGTTCACCCGGGTTTGGATCCCGGACCCTGAGGATGTGTGGAAAGCTGCGGAGATCACCAGAGATTATAGAGAAGGAGAGTCGGTTCTTCACCTCAAGCTGGAAGATGAAACGGTACGGAACACAGAGAACGGAGAACACACTGTGCACACACACCTTCATGCCCCTGATACAGGAACTGTTCCAACAACAGAGCGTGTGCACACAGTGAATTCAGTCTGCCACAAACCAAGACTGAGTTTGGTGAAGAACAGTAGAACATCAGACACGTTCCTCAGACACGTTCCTCACACTGTTCCATTCTGCTCCTCGTGTCTGTTAATAAAGGAACAGAGATCAGAGTCACAGTGAAACAAACCAAACTCAGCTTTGTGCTCATTTGGAGCTCATTGTTTGCATTGACATGGATTGTGTATTGATTGTGTATTGATTGGTCCCCTCTCAGCCTGTGGAGTATCCTGTCGGTCCAAACAGGAACCCTCTTCCTTTCCTCCGTAACCCCGACATCCTGGTGGGGGAGAACGACCTCACGGCCCTCAGTTACCTGCACGAGCCTGCGGTCCTGCACAACCTCCGAGTCCGCTTCCTGGAGTCCAACCACATCTACACGTACTGCGGTCAGTCCCCCGGCTGGTCTCTGATCAGTTCTCAGTGTCCAACCACATCTACACCTGCTGCTGCGAGTGTTTTACTAATGAAGAACATCATTTTATTAATGACGTGATTATTGATTATTGATGTTGTCCCCAGCGTAACCAACCAACAGCTTTAACTCTGCATGAAGCTGACGGTGTGTGTGTGTTGCACAGGTGTGTGTGTGTGTGTGTGTGTGTGTGTTGATCTCTGATGTCGTTCCTCAGGAATTGTCCTGGTGGCCATCAACCCGTACGAGCAGCTGCAGATTTACGGAGAGGAAGTCATCAACGCCTACAGCGGCCAGAACATGGGGGACATGGACCCACACATATTCGCTGTGGCTGAAGAAGCTTATAAGCAGATGGCCAGGTCAGACCTGAATCTGTCAGGGGACCAGGTCAGACCTGAATCTGTCAGGGGACCAGGTCAGACCTGAATCTGTCAGGGGACCAGGTCAGACCTGAATCTGTCAGGGGGCTCACAGACATTGATCAGTGATCAGCTCTGATCAGACTCCCTGAGGCAGGGATCAGGTCAGAGTGTGTTTCCTGTGCTGCAGGGTTCAGGTCTGGATCTGTTCATCAGTTCACAGCTGAGTATGGTCTGAACACACACACACACACTGGTTTGACTGGTGTAAACACACTGGTTTGGTGTGAACACCTGTCAGGTGAGGTGTGTGTGGCCCCGTCCGCAGCAGTAACACTCTGTGTCGGCTCCGTAGGGACGAGAGGAATCAGTCCATCATCGTCAGCGGAGAATCGGGAGCAGGAAAGACGGTTTCTGCGAAGTACGCCATGCGTTTCTTTGCCACCGTGGGAGGTTCGACTAACGACACTAACGTGGAGGAGAAGGTTCTGGCCTCCAGTCCCATCATGGAGGTGAGCGGTCCGGTTCTTGGCTTCTGCTCCGGGGCCGGAGAGCACGTGTTGAATTAGCGTTTCCTCTTCCTGTTTGTGATTCAGGCCATTGGAAACGCAAAGACCACTCGGAACGACAACAGCAGCCGCTTTGGAAAGTACATTCAGATCGGTTTCAGCCGACGCTACCACATCATCGGGGCCAACATGAGAACGTACCTGCTGGAGAAGTCCCGGGTGGTGTTTCAGGTGAGTTTGTTCAGGTGTGTGTGACGGGGCCCGTCGGGTTCGGCCTGCGTTCTCCACCACGTTCTCATGGTTTGTGTTTGTCTCACAGGCTGAAGACGAGAGGAACTATCACATCTTCTATCAGCTCTGTGCCTCTGCCAGTTTACCAGAGCTCAGAGACCTGGGCCTCAGTAAGTCCGGGTCCAGATGTCCCAGTCTCAGGTGACTGTGTGAATCCAGCTGTGTTTTTGATGAGTGCTGTTCTCTCTCGTTCAGCCAGCGCCGAAGACTTCACCTACACGTCGTTAGGGGAGAACATCTTCATCGAGGGCGTGAACGATGCCGAGGACTTCATGAAGACCAGAGAGGCCTTCGCGCTGCTGGGTGAGGACGGACCCCGCGTGACCGCTGAGGATAAGGTCGTGTGCACGGACCATGTGACCCATCATCACGGGTCATGTGGTCAGAGAATTGAGGCTGAGTGACACGATGCTGACGCCACGTTTGTCCAGCACCGTCTTCAGGCGAACTGGCGTCAGCAGGACGGTGTTATGGGAAATACTGTGAACGACCTTTAATGCCCCCTCCTGGTTTACTTCAGCCCCACAACCCCCCCGCCCCCCCCCAGGTTTACCTCAGCCCCCCAGGTTCCCTGTTGAACAGTCTGTCCAACACCTGTTTGTCTGTGTCTTCCAGGTATAAAGGACAGCAGTCAGAGCAGCATTTTCAGAATAATGGCCTCCATCCTGCACCTGGGGAACATAGAGATCTGCTCAGAGAGAGACGGAGAGTCCTGTCACATCTCTGTACGTCATCGCCACGGTTACCGCTCAAACCGATGATCGCCGTGTCAGAGCCGTCATCTGTCCTCTGACCGAGCAGCTGTGTGTTGTGTGTGTTGCAGAAGGACGACGTCCACCTGAAACACTTCTGCAGACTGCTGGGGGTGGAGCTGCGGCAGATGGAGCACTGGCTCTGTCACAGGAAGTTGGCCACGGCCTCAGAGACGTACGTGAAGACCATGCCCAGCAGACAGGCGGCCAACGCACGCGACGCTCTGGCCAAACACATCTACGCACGCATGTTCGACTGGATCGTGGAGCACATCAACGTGTCCCTGCAGACGTCCTCCAAACAGCACTCCTTCATCGGGGTCCTGGACATCTACGGGTACGAAGGAAACCCCACAATCCTCTGTTTCCCATCAGTCCTGCTCAGTGTCTCATGACCACACGTCACTTTCAGTGTCACCCATAGACATCGCCCCAGTGCCCGGTCTGTCCAGCAGGTCTGCTCTGGACACGCAGGTCTGCTGTTCGTGTCTTTAGTTTCCTGTCCATCGTGTCTCCATCTTGAGTTTAGAAGAGCAGGTTTTCATGTGGCTGAACAGGGACCCTCGGGGACAGTGGACCAGGTGTTTGCAGAGAGTTATTTGCTGAGACGGTCTTCTGTTTGAATGTCTGCAGGTTTGAGACGTTCGAGGTGAACAGCTTTGAACAATTCTGCATCAACTACGCCAACGAGAAACTTCAGCAGCAGTTCAACTCTGTGAGCCTCGATTCCTTTTTCCACAAACGTTCAGCGACGTATCTGATGCTGAAAATGAACGAGTGAACAAACGAGTGAACGTGTGATGTCTCTCTGTGACTCACTTTGGTTTTGTCTCCTCAGCATGTGTTTAAGCTGGAGCAGGAGGAGTACATGAAGGAGCAGATCCCCTGGACTCTGATAGACTTCTACGATAATCAGCCGTGTATCGACCTGATCGAGGCTCGGCTCGGGATCCTGGACCTGCTGGACGAGGAGTGTAAAGTAAGACTGATGGTCTCACGTCGTCCTGGTCCTCACAGTCCTCCTGGGCTTCTGTGTTTTCAGTATACGAATCACCAACGATGCAACAAAACCGTGTCAGGCATTGTATGTAAACATCAGAGAAACCAGGACCAGGACGTGTCGTCGGCCCGGGATGATGACCATGGTCACTGACTGAAAGCTCTCACCTGCTCTTACTTTGATAAATCAGCTCTTTTCCAGATGAAACAGGAAACGTGTAGATTTGATGCAGGATGACAGGTCACGTGTCCAGAGCTTCGTTTCTCACTCTCTGTGTTTCAGGTGCCGAAGGGAACGGATCAGAACTGGGCCCAGAAGCTGTACAAGCAGCACTCCAGCAGCGCTCACTTTCAGAAACCTCGCATGTCCAACACGTCCTTCGTCATCATACACTTCGCCGATAAGGTGAGCAGAGGACGATGCTGCTTTCAGCCCGTCCATGTCCACACAAACAGGTGGAGACGGACGGACGGTGACAGAACCTGAACCCGAGCGACGGGACACGTGGTCTGAGTCTGGCTGCTGCGGTCAGACCACAGGACGTCCTCAGCTCAGCTGTTCGTCAGGCTGCAGCATGAGAACAGAACCAGAACCAGAACCGAACAGCAATGAGGAGGAAAGCTGACTCTGAGTGAAAGGAGGCGACAGGAAGCAGCTGCTGACTCAGGTGTTCTCTCTGCACAGGTGGAGTATCAGTGTGAAGGATTTCTGGAAAAGAACAGAGACACTGTGTACGAGGAGCAGATCAACATCCTGAAGGCCAGTCAGGTGAGACCTGCAACCAGAACCAGGACCAGGACCAGAACACACACAGACACACACACAGAGACACACACACACACACACACAGAGACACACACACACACACACACACACACACACACACACACACACACACACACACACACACACACACAGCAACTGTGTGTTTGTAAGACTGACCCCTCTCATTTGTACTGATGGACAGCTGGGGGCAGTAACGAGCCACACACTCACAGACTGAGGGACACACACACAGAGACACACACAGAGACACACACAGAGACACACAGAGACACACACACACACAGAGACACACACACACAGAGACACACAGAGACACACACAGTGTACCATTAACACAACAGGCCCTCTGCATGTTCATGCTGACCCACAAAGGCTTGAAAAACTGGGGGGTGATGATCAGGGTGATCGGGGTAGCTGAGCGTCTCTCTGCGTCTCTCTGCATCTCTCTGTCTCTCTGCGTCTTTCTGCGTCTCTCTGCGTCTCTCTGTGTCTCTCTGCATCTCTCTGTCTCTCTGCGTCTCTCTGCGTCTCTATGCGTCTCTATGTCTCTCTCTGTCCTTTCTCCTGTTTGACGTTCGATGTGATTCTTCTTCAGAACGACACTTCCTGTCCTCTCAGTTTCAGCTCGTAGCGGATCTGTTTCACGAGAAAGACGACGCCCCGCCTCCGAAGACGTCCAGAATAAACGTCCGAGCGGCAAAGACGGTCCCGAGAGCTCCCAACAAAGAGCACAGGAAGACTGTGGGACACCAGGTGAGCTCAGTGCTGCTGTCCACAGGACTGTCTGTGCTGATGTCCGTGTTGCTGTTCTCACGTGGTTCTGCTTGATCCAGTTCCGCAGTTCTCTCCATCTTCTCATGGAGACTCTGAACGCCACGACTCCGCACTACGTTCGCTGCATCAAACCCAACGACCACAAAGAAGCTTTCTCGTGAGTCACGCTTTGATTTTCTTCATGTTCTGTGAGTCGGCGTGGTTTGGTTCAGACTGACGGAACGATCCAGCACCACGTGCTGCTCTCACCCTGACCCCTGACCCCTGACCCCTGACCCCTGACCCAGGTCAGAAAAATCCCGACACAGCAGAAGCTGGAACTTCGATGAGTCATGTTTCCAGCTGTGCTCTGACAGTGCACACAGCTGAGTCATGGTGTGAGAACAGTGTGTGTCTGTGCCGTGGGCAGATTCCTGCCTCTCATGCTGTCAGGGCTCCGCGTGTCGGCTGCAGCAGCAGACGTGTTTCAGAGCTGTGAAATCAGATGACGGGTCACATGTTTCACTCGGACTCAGCTCTCAGCTGACTCAGTCCGTCGGTCAGCTTTAACCCGACAGCTCACACGTCCTGCTGCTGCGATGCCAAACAAAAAGATGAGGTGGGACGTAAAGTTCGAGCTGTGGCTGAACTTTAAATCTCGGTCACACAGACGTGATGTTACAGCGTTTCCTGTTTGTCGATGCAGGTTCGACTCCAGGCGAGCGGTGCAGCAGCTCCGGGCCTGTGGAGTTCTGGAGACGATCCGGATCAGTGCAGCTGGATATCCGTCCAGGTCAGTCCACCTCCTCTCCTCCACCTCTTCCATCTTCTGAGATGAGTTTGCTGGATAACTCCTCTCTCTGCTCTGAGGCTTAAATTCCGTTTTTTTTCTGTTGAGTTCTGACAGAAAGTCAGAAACCTGCTGTGAAATCTGATGATGTGAGTGTGGTCGTGTCAGTGCTGCAGGGTTAAAGTTAATCAGCTGATTCTCGGCCTGATTGACGGTTTGGTTTGTGTCTGACCTGTCGTGAAGCGTCTCAGCTCTCTGTCCATGAATCTCTGTGTGAGATAAAGTCACGTGACGTTAGTCATCGTTTGTTTGTGGTGTATTTACAACAGACCTGCAACTTTATTCAAGTTAAAACACAAATAAATCAATAATCACAAAACCAGCTCCCAGTGGTGAAGTGTCGTCTGGGTAACAGAAATGAAACCAGGTGTGCTGTGCTGTGTCCAGGTGGACGTACCCGGATTTCTTCAGCAGGTATCGAGTGTTGATGAGGAAGTGTGACGTGAGCTCAGCAGACAAGAAGCTGTCATGTAAAAACCTGCTGGAGACTCTGATCAAGGTGAGAACGGACAGAACTGGTTTATTCCAGAACGTTCGTCGCTTCATCGCGCTGAGATTCACCTTTACTTTTCTCAGGAGCCCGACATGTTCCAGTTTGGAAAGACAAAGATCTTCTTCCGAGCGGGACAGGTGGCGTACCTGGAGAAGCTCCGGGCCGATAAGTTCCGCGCGGCCTGCATCAGGATCCAGAAGACGGTCCGAGGCTGCCTGCAGCGAGTCCGATACCGCAAGATCCGCAAGTCTGCCATCACCCTGCAGAGATACGGCCGAGGATACCTGGCCCGCAGGTGAGTCCGTCAGCGCTGTGACTCCGGGCTCCAGGTTTTAGATCTTCTTGTGTTCTTTGTGAAATAACGTGAGAGTCGTGCACGTGTGGAGGTGTTTGTTTAACCTGCAGCATTTCCTGTACACCTGTGACTCTGCGGTGTCCGAGCAGCGTGAGACAGAGTCCGTCCGTCTCCTGGTCCTCGGCTCCTCTGTCCTCTAACTAACCGCTGTGTGTTTCTTTTCGGCAGGTATGCCGAGCACCTGCGTCTGAGCCGAGCCGCCCTCACCTGTCAGAAACAGTATCGTATGGCGAGGGATCGACGGGCCTATCTGAGAGTGAGACGGGCTGTCGTCACCATCCAGGCCTACGCCAGAGGAATGTTCACCCGCAGGATTTACTGGGAGGTATGGAGGAAAACCAGCAGGCTCACTGGGATTCTGTGTCCAGGTCTTTGAGACTCAGAGTCTGTCAGACTGTTTTCACTCAGTCCGTCACAGACCTGATCCCAGATCACAGACCTGATCCCAGATCCCAGACCTAATCCCAGACCTGATCCCAGACCCCAGACCTGATCCCAGACCCCAGACCTGATCCCAGGCCTGATCCCAGATCCCAGACCTGATCCCAGATCCCAGACCTAATCCCAGACCTAATCCCAGACCCCAGACCTGATCCCAGACCTGATCCCAGATCCCAGACCTGATCCCAGACCTGATCCCAGATCCCAGACCTGATCCCAGATCCCAGACCTGATCCCAGATCTGATCCCAGACCCCAGACCTGATCCCAGGCCTGATCCCAGATCCCAGACCTGATCCCAGATCCCAGACCTAATCCCAGACCCCAGACCTGATCCCAGATCCCAGACCTGATCCCAGATCCCAGACCTGATCCCAGATCACAGACCTAATCCCAGACCTGATCCCAGACCCCAGACCTGATCCCAGATCACAGACCTGATCCCAGATCCCAGACCTGATCCCAGACCTGCTCTGTGCTCCTCTTTGTGTTGTTGTTGTTGACGTGACGAGTGAATGGGAGACGATCTGTGTCCAATTTAAGTGGAATGTGATCATGTGACTCTGAGTCCGTCACGCCGTCCGTCTGACGCTCAGTCTGTCCTCTGCAGTTCCTCCTGCACCATAAGGCCATGATCATCCAGAGGAGCGTGCGCAGCTGGCTGCAGAGGAGGAAGTTCAGACGGGCGCGTAACGCCGCCATCATCATCCAGTGTGCGTTCAGACGCGTGCGCGCTAAACGGCAACTGAAGCAGCTGAAGATCGAAGCTCGATCGGCCGAACACCTGAAGAAGCTCAACACAGGGATGGAGAACAAGATCGTCCAGCTGCAGAGGAAGATGGACGATCAGGTACAGAGCACACACACACAGAGACATGCACACACACACACACACACACACACACAGAGACATGCACACACACACAGACACACACACACACTCACTCACACACACACACACACACACACACTCAGTCACAAACAGACACACACACACACACACACACACACTCTGTCACACAGACACACACACACACACACACACACACACACACACAGACATGCACACACACACAGACACACACACACACTCACTCACACACACACACAAACACACACTCTCTGTCACACACACTCACACACACTGTGATTATACAGATAAACAGTCAAAGTAAAGTACTTAAAGCACGGTGTTACCATGGTAACGTCTCACCTGACTTTGTCCCTTCAGTCCAAAGAGCACAGAGCTCAGAACGAGCAGCTGATGATGGTGAACTCCGCTCTGGGCTCAGAGCTGAACAAGCTGCAGAAGGAGCTGCAGCAGGTCCGGGGTCAGCGAGGGGACGGAGGTCAGCTGACCTCCCTGCAGGACGAGCTGGCGAAGCTGAGGGAGGAGCTACAGCAGGCGTACGCAGACAGGAAGAGGCTGGAGGAGGAGCACGGCATCGAGACACTGGGCCTGAGACAGGTGAGTGTGTGTGTGTGAGCGTCTTGATGAGAAACTGTGTGGACCGTGAACACGTCCTCAGTGGTCTCTCTTCTTTGTCCCCTCCTGTGTCTCTGTCCTCAGAGGGTGGACGAGCTGGAGACAGAAAACTCTCTGCTGAAGACTGAAAAGGAAGAAATGAAGCAGAGGATGGTTCAGCAGTCACAGAGCACTGAAGGTGAGAACACACCTGAGACACGTCAGCTCCTCCCCCTCCACCTCCACCTGGTTTCACCTGCATCACATGTTCAGTCATTTGTTTCAGTGACGGTCCTCACAAGTCTGTGTGTGTGTGTGTGTGTGTCTGTGTGTGTGTCTCTCTGTGTCTCTGTGTGTGTCTCTGTGTGTGTGTGTGTGTCTGTGAGTGTGTCTGTGTGTGTCTCTCTGTGTCTGTGTGTGTGTGTCTCTCTGTGTCTGTGTGTGTGTCTCTCTCTGTGTGTCTCTGTGTGTCTGTGTGTGTGTGTCTCAGGCGGTGACAGCAGTGTGTCTCAGACAGAAGTGTCCCTGCAGACTGAGCTGGACGCAGAGAGGCAGCGATACCAGAATCTGCTCAGAGAATTTTCCAGACTGGAGCAGAGATACGAGAACCTGAGAGAGGATCTGTCTCTGTCCAAGGTTTGTCTCGTGTCCTGCTGGGGGGTGGGGTTTCTGTAAAACACAGCTGGGTCTGGAGGAAGAGAACAACCACAGAGATCAGGTCTCACAGGTCTTTAGTCCACATGTGACTGTCTCTCTCCCATGATCCTCCAGTTCCACCCCGGCCACAGGAGGAACCCGTCCAATCAGAGCAGCCTGGAGTCGGACTCTAACTACCCGTCCGTCTCCACCTCAGAGGTGGGAGACACCGAGGACTCCATCCAGCTGGTGGAGGTGAGTGTGAGGAGGAGGCAGAGTGATGTCACACAGGTGAATCTCATCAGTGATAAAGTGGGTGGAGCTTGGTGACAATGAGCTCTCTGACGAGCTGCTGGCTGCGTTGCAGGAAATGGGCGTGGAGAAGGCGGCGATGGACATCAGTCTGTTCATGAAGCTGCAGAAACGTGTCAGAGAGCTGGAGCAGGAGAGGAAGCGGCTGCAGAGCAGCGTGGACAAGATGGAGGAGCTCGCCAAACGCAGGGTGATGACGCTTAACCTCAGCTCGCAGATCAGAGTCCAGCTGGGGCTTTTAGACTGAAAGGAGGAGGACGAGGTTTTTCAGGAGCAGTAATCACTGTTTTCTTCTTTGTCCTCCTTCAAGGGACCCGAGACCAGGAGTCCCACCTCTGAGCAGGAGGCTGCAGACCTGGCCTACAGTAACCTGAAGGTACCGCACTCACTGTCCTCACAGCAGCAGCACTCAGACTGAAAGCAGCTGAAGTGGAAACGCTGTCAGCTCTTTAACAGGCCTCGCTTCACTGACGTGGGTCAGTCAGCTGTAGGACAGTGGACAGAAGCAGGTCAAGCTTCACTACAAGCACTGAGAGCAGTTAGAGAGCAATGTGAAGACAGAGACAGGCAGGGAGACAGAGAGACAAGCAGGGAGACAGAGAGACAGATCGAGAGACAGAGAGACAGGCAGGGAGACAGAGGCAGGCAAGGAGATAGAGACAGGCAGGGAGACAGAGACAGGCAGGGAGACAGAGAGACAGGCAGGGAGACAGAGACAGGCAGGGAGACAGAGAGATCGAGAGACAGAGAGACAGGCAGGGAGACAGAGGCAGGCAAGGAGATAGAGAGGCAGGGAGACAGAGAGACAGGCAGGGAGACAGAGACAGGCAGGGAGACAGAGAGACAGGCAGGGAGACAGAGACAGGCAGGGAGACAGAGAGACAGGCAGGGAGACAGAGACAGGCAGGGAGACAGAGAGATCGAGAGACAGAGAGACAGGCAGGGAGACAGAGGCAGGCAAGGAGATAGAGAGGCAGGGAGACAGAGACAGGCAGGGAGACAGAGAGACAGATCGAGAGACAGAGAGACAGGCAGGGAGACAGGGAGACAGAGACAGGCAGGGAGACAGAGAGACAGGCAGGGAGACAGAGAGATCGAGAGACAGAGAGACAGAGGCAGGCAGGGAGATAGAGACAGGCAGGGAGACAGAGACAGACAGGGAGACAGAGAGACAGATCGAGAGACAGAGAGACAGTCAGGGAGACAGGCAGGGAGGCAGAGACAGATCGAGAGACAGACAGGCAGAGAGACAGGCAGACAGACAGAGACAGACAGGGAGACAGAGAGACAGTCAGGGAGACAGGCAGGGAGGCAGAGACAGGCAGGGAGACAGAGACAGATCGAGAGACAGGCAGACAGACAGAGACAGACAGGGAGACAGAGAGACAGTCAGGGAGACAGAGACAGATCGAGAGACAGGCAGGCAGAGAGGCAGACAGACAGACAGAGACAGACAGGATCTACCAAACCGTGCTGAGCTAACCTGGGTCGTATCATCTGGACCTGCAGAGACAGGAGCTGGAATCAGAGAACAAGAAACTGAAGAACGACCTGAACGAGCTGAGGAAGACCGTCGCAGAGCGAGCCTCTCAGAACAGCTCGTCCAACGAGCTGCGGGACGGCTACAACCTGCTGCTCGGTCAGCTCAAAGCAGCCAACGAGGAGCTGGACGCCCGCAAGGAGGAAGTCCTGATCCTCAGGACTCAGATCGTCAGCGCCGCCCAGCTGCAGGAGAAGAATGAACATGTGGTGAGTGACGTTGGAGAGGCGGAGTCTCCGTCTCAGCTGCTCCAGGACACTTTCCAGACCCAACGTTGACTCTGAGCGGTGTCGATAAAGTTGTGATGTGGTTCTGCATCTGAAAACAGCTTCGAGACGTTCAGACTGAGAAGGATCTTTTTTTTATTGGGAACGTTTGAATTTTCATTTCAGGTTAAAAATGAAAGATGTTATTTTCCCCCTTCATCCATTCATCCTTTCATCCTTTCATCCGTTCATCCTTCTGAATGACAGCTGTCTGACTGTCCTGACCCGTGTGTGAAACCTGCTGAGCTTCTTCTTCACTGGTTTCTGTCACGTTAACAGAAGTTTTCATGATTTTTTTTAATCCTTGAAAATGTGTGAATCCTGGATGCTAATGGTCCCACAGACCCGTGTCTCTGTTGTCCACAGTCCACAGGTTCTACAGGACCAGAACAAACTGGACCTGACTTGTGTTTTGTCTTTGTCTCAGCAGGAGGGTACGGACAGCAGAGAGCCTGTGGACAAAGAGGACGCCCTCACAGCGTATCACGGTCTGTGCGAGTCCAAAAAGTGAGTGTGAGGACACATTCCTCTGAGGACACACAGACAGCTTCTCAGTGTTGTGGATGTGTAGTTAGGACACGAAGTAGCTGAGCCTTGTGGGAACAGTCGCGTCCCTCTGGAGCTTGTTGTGACGTTGTCTCCTCCGCTCGTCCTAGTTCGTCTCTCTGCGTCCTGTCCTGTAGCGCCGTCTGCTTCCTCTCTGTCCTGCATCCTTCTCACAGTCTGCTTTTTCCTCTTGTCTTTCTCTGCCTCTGTCTCGCTGTCCTCTGCCTGCTGGACACCAGTAACCAGCAGGACTGGTGTTATGTGAATGAAGATGAAGAGCTGGCGTTGGCGTACGAAGGTCTCAAACAAGTGGCCAGGTTTCTGTTTCTGCTTCTTCTGTGAGCGACCGTGTGTGTGTGTGTCTCTGGACCGTGGTCGGGTCTCAGGTCTTAGGTCTCAGGTCTCAGGTTAGCTGGTCTGATTCAGTCCAGAAGGGACTGAAAAACAGTGGCAGGTAAAGGTGTGCAGAGCTGGACTCACACACACAGATGTTGCCTGGTGTCTGTTTAAACATCTGTAGAACAGCGATGCTTTTGGTTCTGATGTTTTTGTTAAATGTGTGAGTAACGTGGTCCTGTCCCTGTCCCTGTCCCTGTCAGGCTGCTGGAGGCCCAGCTGCAGTCTCAGTCCAGGCAGCACAGCGATGAACTGGAAGCTCTTCACACTCAGATCGAGCTGCTGAAAGACGACATCGAGAAGAAGCAGGAGATCCTCAACTACACCATGTCCCTGTCTCCTGAGGCTCAGGTGGAGTACAGCGTCCAGCAGGAGATCACACGGCTCACCAACGACAACCTGGTGAGGACACCTGCCGCTGAGCAGCATGGACTCAGAGACTTGGACTCAGAGACTCAGAGACTCGGACTCAGAGACTCAGAGACTCGGACTCAGAGACTCAGGATCAGACTCAGACTCAGAGACTCAGAGACTCAGGCTCAGAGACTCAGGCTCAGAGACTCAGGCTCAGAGACTCAGGCTCAGAGACTCAGACTCAGAGACTCAGACTCAGAATCAGAGACTCAGACTCAGAGACTCAGACTCAGAGACTCAGGCTCAGAGACTCAGGCTCAGAGACTCAGGCTCAGAGACTCAGACTCAGAGACTCAGACTCAGACTCAGAGACTCAGGATCAGACTCAGACTCAGAGACTCAGAGACTCAGACTCAGAGACTCAGACTCAGAGACTCGAACTCAGAGACTCAGACTCAGAGACTCAGACTCAGACTCAGACTCAGACACTCAGAGACTCAGACTCAGAGACTCAGACTCAGAGACTCAGGCTCAGACTCAGACTCAGAGACTCAGGCTCAGAGACTCAGACTCAGAGACTCAGACTCAGACTCAGAGACTCAGACTCAGAGACTCAGACTCAGAATCAGAGACTCAGACTCAGAGACTCAGACTCAGAGACTCAGACTCAGAGACTCAGACTCAGAGACTCAGACTCAGAATCAGAGACTCAGACTCAGAGACTCAGACTCAGAGACTCAGACTCAGAGACTCAGACTCAGAGACTCGAACTCAGAGACTCAGACTCAGACTCAGAGACTCAGACTCAGACTCAGAGACTCAGACTCAGACTCAGACTCAGACACTCAGAGACTCAGACTCAGAGACTCAGACTCAGAGACTCAGGCTCAGACTCAGACTCAGAGACTCAGACTCAGACTCAGAGACTCAGACTCAGAGACTCGGACTCAGAATCAGAGACTCAGACTCAGAGACTCACGTTGCTGTATCTTCTCCTGTTCGCAGGACCTCAAGGAGCTGGTGGAGAAGCTGGAGAAGAACGAGAGGAAGCTGAAGAAGCAGCTCAGGATCTACATGAAGAAGGTCCAGGAGCTGGAGGGTGAGCAGAGAACCAGAGTATCAGAGAGTTCAGACCTGTGACGTACGAACGTGTCTCTGACCGAGGACTCGTGTTTCAGCCTCTCAGGCTGCAGCTCAGACCAGCAGGTCCAGACCTGAGCTGAGCCGCCAGGTGACGGTCCAGAGGAAGGAGAAGGACTTTGAGGGGATGTTGGAGTACTACAAGGAGGACGAAGCCCGGCTGGTCAAGACTCTGATCACAGGTGAGTCCTTCGCTGCAGGTACACGGTCCTGATCCGAATCCAGATCCTGTTCCCTGTCTGTGTTCCAGGGTTTGGCTGCTTCCTGACCGAGTCGCAGCTCGTTAGTTCAACAGTAACATGTGATCTCACCTGCGGAGACACTGTGGCACCTTCCTCCAGGTGTCCAGGTGTTTCCTAAACCCACAGGTGATTGGACGAGTCGTTTCTGACTCATCACATCAGACTGGGCCGACACATCGAGTCTGAGACTCTGTGTCGGAGCTGCTCTGAGACCTGCTGCAGGTTTTACCGCCTCACTTCCTCTGTGATGAAACCTTCACACCTGCAGCTCGTCTCCACCTCGTACGTTCATACGTGACTCGGTTTCCTGCAGCAGAGAATCAGCAGGTGAGGTGTCAGGTGAGGTGTCAGGTGAGTGTGAGCTGCTGCAGCCACTGAAAACACCTGTGACCGTTCAGAGCCTGGAACAGGAAACAGCTGTGTCTGTGGTGATGTCGGTGTTCTCAGGTGACCACGTGAAGGAGGAAGTTCCCCTGAGTTTGAACGGACACGCTCAGTGTAAACGTGTTGTCTGTGTGTGGTCGTGTTTTCAGACTTCAAGCCCGACACGGTGTCAGGGACTGTCCCCTGTCTGCCGGCGTACATCCTCTTCATGTGCATCCGCCACGCCGACTACATCAACGACGACCAGAAGGTGGAGTCTCTGCTCACGTCCACCATCAACGCCATCAAGAGGGTCCTGAAGGTGGGAGTCGTCAGCGCCGCCGCCGTCTGCTTCCAGGTGACTGTTGTTTTGTTTAGATGTTGGTTTTTGAACATATTTTCTCTTCGTGTTGCAGAAAAACAACGATGACTTTGAGATGACGTCCTTCTGGCTCGCCAACGCCAGCCGACTCCTTCACTGCCTGAAGCAGTACAGCGGAGACGAGGTCAGACCTGCAGCCGCTCTGATGCACGCGTCCGGCGTGTCCGTGGTTTTTACGTGACGTGAGTCTGACGTGCTTTTTCTCGTCCAGGTGTTTGTGAGTCAGAACTCGGCCAAACAGAACGAACACTGCCTGAAGAACTTCGACCTGGCCGAGTACCGACAGGTGCTGAGCGACCTCTCCATCCAGATCTACCAGCAGCTCATCAGAGTGGCAGAAGGCATCATACAGCCCATGATCGGTGAGTCGGCGTCAGACCTTCGCCTCGTCAGAGCCGACCCTGTTACACAGCACAGGGTTCGCTGCGTCTCCCGGTCTCAGATTTGAAGACGTCCCCTTGGACTCTGGGACCTGATGATGCACTTTGTATTTCTGTTTGAGATTTTACAGACAATTTCATGAATCAACAAACAGGGAGGGATCTGATGATGATGATGATGATGATGATGATGATGATGGTTACAGCTCCAGGTACAGCCAGGACTCCTCAGGACTCCTCTGGTCCTGAACTCTATCTGTAGGATGTTTAGTGAATTCTGGGTCTGTCTCCAGTGTCGGCCATGTTGGAGAGCGAGAGCATCCCCAGCCTGGCGGGCGTGAAGCCGATGGGATACCGGAACCGTTCGTCCAGCATGGACACCGACGGCGGCGGCCCCAGCAGCTACACTCTGGAAGCCCTGATCAGACAGCTGGGACAGTTTCACAGCATCATGAGGGACCACGGTCTGGACCCCGAGATCGTGGGTCAGGTGGTGCGACAGCTGTTCCACTGCATCAACGCCATCACCCTCAACAACCTGCTGCTGCGCAAAGACGTCTGCTCCTGGAGCACCGGCATGCAGCTCAGGTACACACAACGACCCCCGACCCCTGAACCTGACCCCCAACCCCAATCCCGATCCTGATCCTGATCCCAACCCCGACCCCAACTCCAACTCCGATCCCCCACCACCACCCAATTCACACTCTCAGTAATTCATCAATCTGTGTGCATGCGTGTGTGTGTGTTCAGGTACAACACCAGTCAGATGGAGGAGTGGCTCAGAGGAAATAACCTGTATCAGAGTAAAGCTGCAGCCTCTCTGGAGCCCATCATCCAGGCCGCTCAGCTGCTGCAGGTGAAGAAGAAGACGTCTCAGGACGCCGAGGCCATCTGCTCGCTCTGCACCGCCCTCACCACTCAGCAGGTCGGCTCACACGCATCACCTGATCAGTGGCGCATGTCACTGGGTCAGAACCTGAGGTCAAACTGAGGTCGTGTCCTGTCTCCCACAGATTGTGAAAATCCTGAACCTCTACACGCCGCTGAACGAGTTTGAGGAAAGAGTCACTGTGTCCTTCATCAGGAACATTCAGGTGAGAACCAGGTTCCGTCCTCAGACCTCCTGTCTCACGTCAGCTCACCTGTGCTCTACCTGCTCAGGTGAAGCACATTGCTCCCACCTGGTGAGCAGTCCTTCCCACAATACACTGAAAACGCCTGGATTCACGTCCAGAGCAGCTTTCAGCCTCCGACGTTTGTGTGTGTGTGTGTGTGTGTGTGTGTGTGTGTCAGTACTGATAAACACACAGTGGCCACTTTGTAAGGTACACCTGTACACCTGTCAGGGTCACAGGTGAGGTGGGGGGTGTGTCCTGTATTAGAGAGGTGGACCTGATGAAGTGGCCTCAGAGCTGAGTTCACTGAGTGACTGACAGCGTCCTCTGTAACCGCCCTGTGTGTCTTTATGTATCCAGAATCGTCTTCAGGACAGAAACGATCCTCCTCAGCTGCTGGTGGACACCAAACACACCTTCCCCGTCCTCTTCCCGTACACGCCCTCTGCCCTCAGCCTGGAGACGCTGCACATCCCGGCGTCCATCGGCCTCGACTTCCTCATCAGAGTCTGACGTGTCTCACAGATCCAGCACAGACAGCGTTGGATCCGGACGTTTGTTTCCTCCTGATCTCAGTCTTTGTCTCTTTGTGTCACGTTGAGCTTCATTTCATTTTATCAGCTTCTGCAGACGACACCTGGAAAACTCAGGTAATCCTGTGTCCTCACATTAGATCCACCCCGAGGACTCATCTGTCCTCAGAGTCCAGCTTCACTGGGCCGCTGGTCGTCTTCTGCTGTTCTGATGTGGGAGATAGAAGCGAATAGAAAGAACAGTGTCCTGAAGAAGGTCAGTGTGAAGCGTCAGAAAGCTCTGGAAGCACAGAGAGACTGTGACAGATCCGTGTTTCAGGATCCACGAATAAAAACAGGCTCAGGTTCTGCAGCATGGTCTCTGAGAACAGGAGGGAGAACCTGCTCCGTGCTCGTTCCACATCATCAGCTGATGATACTGAGACGAATGATAATTAATGAGAATAATAATGAAACCAAATGTAAAACAGCTGTTTAACTTTGAACCAAAGTTATTTTCAGTAAAGACGAAGAGACAGGACGAGACGAAGCAGAGGACCCCTCCGTGGTTTTCGTCAGTGGATCATGAAACACGAGTTTGTCTCAGAGCAGATGTTTGAATGGAGCCGAGGACACGATGTCCAGTTCTTCATGGACTGCTCCTCACAGGTGTGAAGTCATGTGATCAAAGAGCAGGTAGAGTTTCAGCCCAATGAGGTTTATCCATATCAATCGTTTCCTGTTCCTCTGCTCAGTGATCAGATCACGTTTGTCCAGAGTCTCTGTAATGTTCGGATCTGCGTCGTTCTTCCAGCTCATCGACCGTGAGCTTTTCTTCTTTGTGTGATTTGTGTGATCATGTGATCGGGGTCAGGGTTCACTGCTGTCACTGGACACACTGACTGGACCGAACCACGATGAGTGGACAGTAACTTTGAGTCTAATCATCCTTTGCTTGTAGAGACGCTGATTGTAAGACGTTAGCTTTGGAGCGGAGAGTTTTCCTGCTGTTGAAGAATCACTGATGAAGATGAAGCTCAGGCTGGATGTTTGAAAAGCTTCAGCACAAAATGTTTTATCTGCTTTGTGGGAAAATTTCAGATGGAAGCTGAAAACTGAGCATGTTGGTTTTATTCCAGGAAAAGTGTCAAAGTTTGATGTAAACGTCTGAACGAGACTCTGTTCTGATGCTGAGTCACAGTTAGCTGAGTAAAACACTTTGTTTTTACAGTTTCAGTAAAAATGTTTCTGAGAAAATGTGGAAACGTGTTTAATGTAAAACCAGACTGATGGTCTGCAGCTCTGCTCGAGCTACGTGCTAATGTTAGCATGCTAACAAGCTGTAATGTTCACAGTCCTGATGTGTTAGCATGCTAACATTAGCTAGGGGTCCAGCTGAGGCTGATGGGAATGTTTTTCTGCAGGTATCGTGTTGAAATGTGGCCTGATGGTGGCGCTGGAGCAAAAGATTCACATGTTTTACACATGAAGTTACTTCCTGCGCTGAGAGGAAAAAAAACGCAGATCAAACCACTGAAGCGTTGAGTTTTTAAAATCAGTGGCG
The DNA here is from genome assembly GCF_017976425.1 of Toxotes jaculatrix. NCBI lineage: Eukaryota > Metazoa > Chordata > Actinopteri > Toxotidae > Toxotes > Toxotes jaculatrix. The sequence continues at coordinate 25,250,013 of NC_054409.1, read as the reverse complement.
TCACTGAACAGGAGCCGAGGACTCGCTCAGACCAGATACCGGATCGGTCAGTGGTTTACCAGGAGGTGAGAGGGCAGCAGGAGGCAGTGTGATGGTCTGTGATGGTTCTGTTGGGTTCTGTCATTCGTGACAGACCAGCTCAGGTTCCCTCAGGTTCCAGCTCAGTCTGATCCAGCTTCTGTCCACAGAGGATCCACCTCAGAACCGGTTTAATGTGAATCGAGCCTGAGATCTTCATACTGTCTGATCTGTGGTGGACCTCAGCTGTCAGAGGAAGAGTACCCACAATGCATCAGAGTGGCCCCTGTCAGCTGCTGGTTTGATGAGAAACTCAATGGATCCACGACAACTAACTAACTTCTTAACTAACTCATCTAACTCATCTGATCCTGAGGAGAAATAAACGTTTCCCTGTGAAACATAATGAAGGAGAAGAATAAAACAAAGTGAATCTACTTCATCTGCCCCCCCCACCCCTCCCATCACCCCCCGCCCACCCCCCCCGAGAGCTCTGACCAGAGGTGAGAACCTGTGTGAACGTGGGGGGGGGGTCGATTCCCACAGCAGCTCTGTGTCAGTTGTACCAGGTGTGTGAGCAGAGCAGCTGTTTCTGAGGCCGTCCGTGGTTTACCTGTCACTCAGGTGGCACACGGCCTCTGTGAGGGGGGGGGTATGGGGTGGGTGAGGGGGGGGGGGGGGTCAGGGCGATGAGATGAGTCAGTTCATGTTTCAGCTCAGCCTGAAGCCGCTCGCTGTGTTTTTAAAGGATGAAGACGAATCATGAGTCGAGGAAGAGGATGTGGTGAAGAGTCATCTCTGAACCAGTCTGGTGCTCAGATGTTTGCACCATGTGCAGCAGCTTTCTACAGAAATTCTCTGGTGTCGTCTGAACAGAGTGGAACTGACTGAACGCTCGCTGACGTGACGGCGTGGAGACGAAGTTGGGCTGAAAAAAGCAGAAACAACAACTGAGGAGCAGCAGGAAGCAGCGTTTGTACAGAGGGTGCACAGAGGACACATTCATGTGGCTGCTGAAGCCCCGGCTTCAAAGACTCGCTCAGTTTGGTGTGGCTTCACTCAAATTCAGCACCAGGAGATTTTACTCTGTGGTTTCAGGGCGAGGGTGTAGGTGTAAAGACGGGCGACATAAATAGACGTATGTCTCTACATGTCTGAAGGTATATGTGACATCCTGAGCATGGAGCGCTCAGCCAGAGGACAGGTGCTACGCTTACTCCAGTATAAACCAGTATGATCCAGGGTGAAATCTGACGGCTGATTTGAACTTTATTGATTAAATTGAAACATGTCGCCATGTTATGAAACCTGTTGGTTCCTGCAGGTTAAAGGTCACTGAGCTTCATCCAGCCTCAGATCCTCAGTGATCCTGGTCAGGCAGAGACAGGGAGCAGGTCTGCAGATGTTACCCATCGATTCTCTTCAGCTGATTCTTCACTGACAGAAGATGAAGCAGCTGAAACACTGATGATGAACCAAACATCAGATGATTTAAACGTGGATCAAAGAAAATCTTCCACATTCTGTTCATAGATCAATAGAATTAAAGATCTTGTTTAAACACGTTTGTTGACCTCTGGTTGTGCTGACAGGTAACCTGCACTCACCTGTGACAAAACACTTCACACTGGTTTCACTTGGATAAAGAATCTAAAGAGTTTTTCCACCGCTGCCATTGAGCAGGAGCCCGAAGCACCTGCTCCACATCCTCCCAGACTGATCAGGTGATCGGTCTGATCAGGTGACCCCTCCCGGTGTCTCGGACCCAGCAGGATCCAGAGCCGCAGCCCGGTGTAATCAGGCGTCTCATCAGATCCATCAGCAGCAGAGAGGGAGGAGACCGAGCACATGAAACCGCAGCTGAAGGTGTTTAGCGATGCTGAGCGGAGATATGAGGCGTGTGGTTTCCCGGGGGCGGGGGCTGCTGCTCTTCCCAGAGAAGGTGCAGCAGAGAGCAGCAGCGACCTTTAACCCTTTAACATGGCGGCCTGTCACACCGGGACAGTCGCTGCCTCTTCAGCATTTTGCACTGAAGAAGCAAAGAAACCAAACGTCCCTCTGTCCTTCCACGACTTTTCTCCACTTTATCTGAAAACGACCACAGCTGCTGCCACAGGTGCCCCCCCATGCTCCTACCCCCCCGCGCTTGTACCCCCACGCTCTCAGCCCCCCAGCCTCCGCTCCACCCACAGCTCCCTCACCTTCACACACACACTTCATTAATCAGCTGCTGCAGGCGTGATCAGACCAAGGACAGAGTGTGTGTGTGTGTGCATGTGTGTGTGCGTGTGTGTGTGTGTGTGTGTGTGTGTGTGTGTACTAATGGTTTTTGATTTGTGATGATGTTATTTCATCCTGTCTCTCTCTGTACTCAACCCAGCGCCGGCCTCCTGCTGAGTCAGCGGCCTCCTGCTGAGTCGCTCCACAGCTTCTCTCTGACCCTGACAGATCACATGATCTGGACTCTGGTTCTTCATCCTCTGTGTGAAGGTCCTGACTGTTGGGTTCATCCGCTCAGGTCGAGGCAGCACGGTTTCCCAGCATGCCCTGCTTCACTACAGAAACACAGTGTGTGAGGCAGTGAGAGGGAACAGTTCTAACCACACTGAGGAGAATGAACATGAGGAGAAGGACACACACTCACACACACACACACACACACGTTTGTAACTTTCAGCAGCAGGTGGCTGCAGCTGTCATGTGACTCTGGTGCTGTACAGGTAACAGACATGTAGTCACGTGTCAGGGTCACTTCAGGCTGAGAGCTCGATGTTGGAGCGTGTAGTAAACAGAGACATGTGTGTCGTGTGTCATGTGTACACACTGGCCTCATTTGAAAACAAACCAGATGACTCGAGCAGACAGGAAGTGGTTTGTAGGTTTCTGGTTAGATGTTGAGCTTCATGGTTGCTGTTCGACAGAGAGGAAGACTCACGTCAGGCTGCAGCTCTGACAGCTGTGCACCGAACTTCAGACCCGTCTGAAACACGGCGCCGCAGCTTTCTGAGGAAAACCACCGACACACTGAGTCTGTGTGATGTCCAACAACCCTGAACCCTGAGGACTCTGGTCTCTGAGGGACTCTCAGGTCCAGTTATTGACAAGCACCAAGCAAACTTTAGTCTCTGTCCATGTGTTTGTGTTTGTATGTGGCCTCTTCTTCTTCTTCAGTTACCAAACAGCTGCAGGTTTACCTGACCCTGGTTTACACAGAGCTGAGAAACCACAGACGGACTGTGATCAGACGCAGATGTGCAGCATCTGGACTGAACCTGGACATGGAACAAAGTGGTCGATGAAAGTTTTGTATTCAAAGTTTTTCAGACACTTTCCTCTGAGCCTCATAGTGGGCGTGTCTGTGTTTGATTGACAGCAGCTTTGTGAATAAAAATCTAAATGTGTGTATATTACAGAGCAGATCTGTGTCTTAATGCAGGGTTTTCTGTGTGTGGTCTCTTCCAGCTGTGAGGGAAACATCTGGCTCAGCGTCTGCTCCGCAGGCCGAGGACAGAGGCTCAAACTGAAACCAGTGGCTGAGTGAAGCTGCACAGAACCTGCTGTTTGCTGAACAAACATGTTTTCTGATTTACAGAACATCCTGTGAGCAAAGAACTCAGCTAACCCAACAACACCCCCCCTTCCTCTGCACGGTGGCTCCTCCCTCTTCCTCTGCCTGCTGACATGAAAAGCTGCGAGCTGTGAGAGCGCAGGCTGTGAGCGAGCTGAGCATCAGGTGAGTCTGTCTGTGCAGCGGTGAGACGGCTGAGGACATGATGTTTGACCGGAGGATCGTTCTGCTGCCGCTGCTGCTGCTGCTGCTGGGTGGAGCTCAGGCTCAGAGCGGAGACGGAGACACTGACGAGGGTGAGAGGACATTTTAAAATGTCTGGTTGACTTCAGTTTGTTTTTCAGAGCCTGTGATGGAGACGTGGTTCTGACCTGAGCTGCAGTCAGAAGCTGATCCTGTGACAGTGACACTCTGAGGATCTGAGGCTCTGACACAGATAATTCTTATTCATGGGGAAAAAAAATCTGCTTTTTCATCTTTAACATATAAATGAACACATGAAAACGTTGCTATAGTTTCAGCAGTGATTCAGTTGTTCATCTTAGAAGGATTGAATAAACCTAAACTCAGGTTTATTGAATCTGAGCTCGATGTCCTGCTGAGTGAACCTGGATCAGCAGGACACTGTGTAGTGTTATGATCACAGTTACTGCTGAACTGTCCCCTGAGTCTGTCCTGCATTGTCCCTCAGAGACCAGAATCAGCTGCACTTCACATATCGCAACAGAAGGAAACAGTCTGACCTGCGAGCTGCTGGCAGGCAGGAACAGCGAGGATGATGAAGATGAAGATGAGGGCGACAGTATAGAGGAGATGACTCTGTGGTACGACGCTGTCATAACATCAGATAACATCAAACATCATGATCCTACGTCTCAGAGAAACCTCTGTTCTCCTGTTCACAGTTACACTGACTGGAGTTCAGACAGCGTGGAGACGAAGTGTGTGAAGGATTCTGGGAACACGGTCCGTTTCAGAGAGACGCCGGTGGCTCACTTCAACCTGACTGTTCGCTTAAAGAGAGGACGCCGCATCTCAGCCACAGTGGACCTGAAGAAAATCGGTAAATCGTGTGCAGAGGAAACGCAGCAGCTGCGTCTTCACGCTCGCGGCCGACGTGATGTTTCCTGTGAGACAGAGACACGGCAATCCCGCCTGACGTCACACTCACCTCTGTCCCCTGGTCCTTTGTTGTGTCTCGGCAGTGAAACCGAGGCCTCCTCAGGTGTGGAACGTCACTGTCAACCAGGAGGCTAACCAGGTGGTGATCTCCATCCGGACGCCGTACCACAAAGATTACCTGAGAGTAGACAACCAGCTGTTCCAGCTGCACATCTGGACCACGGGCAGCCAGATGGTAGGTCACATCTGTCTGTGTGTGAGTGTGTGTGTGAGTGTGTGTGTGTGTGTGTGTGTGTGTGAGTGTGTGAGTGTGTGTGTGTGTGAGTGTGTGAGTGTGTGAGTGTGTGAGTGTGAGTGTGTGAGTGTGTGAGTGTGTGTGTGTGTGAGTGTGTGAGTGTGTGTGTGTGTGAGTGTGTGTGTGTGAGTGTGAGTGTGTGAGTGTGTGTGTGTGAGTGTGTGAGTGTGTGTGTGTGTGTGTGTGTGAGTGTGTGTGTGTGTGAGTGTGTGTGTGTCAGAATGTGTGTGTGAGTGTGTGTGTGTGTGAGTGTGTGTGTGTGTGAGTGTGTGAGTGTGTGTGTGAGAGTGTGTGTGTGTGTGTGTGAGTGTGTGTGTGAGTGTGTGTGTGTGTGTGTGTGAGTGTGTGTGTGTCAGACTGTGTGTGTGTGTGTCAGACTGTGTGTGTGTGTGTGTGAGTGTGTGTGTGTGTGTGTGAGTGTGTGTGTGTGTGTGTGTGTGTGTGTGTGTGTGAGTGTGTGTGTGTGTGTGTGTGAGTGTGTGAGTGTGAGTGTGTGAGTGTGAGTGTGTGTGTGTGTGTGTGTGTGTGTGTGAGTGTGTGTGTGTGTGTGTGTGAGTGTGAGTGTGTGAGTGTGAGTGTGTGTGTGAGGATCAGGACCAGCTGTGTGCTCAGACTGGTTCCTGTGTGTCCACAGGTTCAGAACATCTCCTCAGAGAACAGTATGAAGATTGACATGGAACATCTGCAGAGGAGCAGGCAGTACCACGTCAGAGTGCGAGCGATTCCCATCAAGTTCCTCAGAGGCAGCTGGAGCGAGTGGAGCGAAACGCTGAATTTCTCTGTGTCTGCAGGTAAGAACGAGTCTGACCTGCAGGCATCAGCTGTCCTCACACACAGAGGACAACCTGGTTCAGAGTCCTGTCGTCTTTTTGTCCCAGCAGACGTCGTCCCTGAGGACAGGCAGGAGGAGTGGGTCAAACTGATCGTGTGTGTCGTCCCGTTGGTCGTGGTGACGTTCAGTGTTTTCTTCTTCTGGAAAAACGAGTACGATGTTTCTGCTTTGTCGACAGAAAACCAGTGAAATGATGTGATTCGTTCATTAATCTGTTTTTCTTTTACCTTCACAGGATTTTCACCTACATGTGGCCGAGCATCCCACACCCCAAACACACGCTGGTGCAGATCTGCAAGCCAAACAAAGTGAGTCCGTTTACTGAAGAACAGCGTCAGAAATTCAGCCTTTATATTCATGTTTAGTGTTTGAGACACAGGGAAACCTGCTACGTCCGAGCTAACGGCTAACACCGGACGTGTTACGCAGGACGTGTTACGCAGGACGTGTTACGCAGGACACGTTACGCAGGACGCGTTAGGGCTGGTCAGTAACGGTTTCTCTGTGCGTCTTTCTACTTCCTGTGTCCTGAGCCTCAGGCTGACGTCTCTGAGACGAGGGTGTCTCTGCTGTGGAGCAGTGTCTTCTCTGAGTGTTCACACAGAGAAGATGCTAACATCACGCTCAGGTCAGGACGGCTTGTGATCTGTTCCTCACCTGTGAGCGAATCCACAGATCGCCCCACCCCCACAGTCACCTGACCACATCAACCACAGAGGTTTTCTAACAGGCTGGGAGACATGATGGTCCTGCTGACCGGAGCATCACATCAGAGGACACCTGTGTTGGAGGACAGTGGGTCCTCGCTGCTCGGTCCATGATAAATCTAAATGTTGTATGTCTCTGGTTTTGCAGGGTCTTCTGTTGAACTTCAAACCCGAGGTGTTCAGCGCCCTGAAAGTCGACCCGCAGGAGAAAACAGAGGTGCAGCCGAGTGAGGAGACGGAGCCTTCACTCCGTCCCGACAGCACTCGGTCCAACGATCCCTGCTCCACCCAGAGCTCGGACTGCAGGAGCACCACCAGCGTCAGCACTGAGGAGCTGGAGCTCTCCGGCCTGCTGAGCAGGAGCTCCTCCGACGGAGAGGACAGCCTCCAGAGCGTCAGTCCTTCCCCTGTCAACGTCCTCCAGCTCGGGGACGGACCTCACATGCCTCAGCCCGAACCCAGCAGTGGAGGAAACAAGGCGGAGGTGTTTGGGGCGAGTCAGCAGGAGGAGGCCTACGTCACCATGTCCAGTTTCTATCAGATCAAGTAGGTCAGGACCAGGAGCAGGATCAGGAGCAGGACCAGGACAAGGACAAGGACCAGGAGCAGGACATGTGTTTATCAAACTTCTGAGAATTATACTTTAAGATGCTCTCAGGCAGTGGTTCCCACTCTGGGGCTCAGGACCCCCACCAGGTCCAGAGATCAGTTTGATAAGTGCTGATGTTGATGATCCTTGTTTCCTCTAACAGCATGAAGTCGACCTTTTTTAGTGAGATGTTTTCATGTATCTGAGCATCTACAGGCAGATGGTACAGATGTTCATGTTCCTCAGAGGATAACTCACTGATTCATAATCTAACAGCATCAGCAGGTCAGGAGTTTATTCAATTTTATTCCACAGCAGCTTTTCCCTCTGAACTGCTTCTGCTGAAATATGGAATCTTTCACCTTTTCATGCCCCGAAAATCCTTCAGATCAAACAGTCTGTCCACACTGACCAGACAGTCTGTCCACACTGTCCTCACACTGACCTGTGACCTGTGACCATAACCTGTGACGATGCCCACAAGTGATTTTAATGGATCAAGAAAAAGGAGTTTGGGAGCCACCGACCTATAGAGCCGATGGACGAGGAGCCTGCAGAACTAACAGTTCACTGACGGTGAAGTGTTGAAGGAAACTTTGAGAGAAGCTGAATGGTCACATGATTCATTCCAGCTGAGTCACATGATTCATTCCAGCTGATCAGAGATGAGGATCTCCTCTTCACCTGAGCCACAAACGTTAGGTGACGTGTTCCTCTGCCAGGTGTTAACGACCATGTTAAATCTTCAGAAGCTGTTAAAGTTTGCTCTGTCACTTCTATGATGCTGAGATTTTACAGTCAGTTTGATGAAACCTTTATTTTTACGTCTGTAGGTAAAAGTTTTATCTTTCACTTGTATCAGTCGGATTTCTGCAGATTATTGACCCAGATCTACTCAGATGTAGCTTTGTCTGTATTTTGTTGCTTGTGATGCCAAATGATTAGAGATGATCCGCTGTATGTTCATAACGTCTCACACACTGTAAACTGACACCTGCTGTCATCCAGAGACGGTCGCTGGAGGAACCTTAGAAGAACATATCAGTGTTTCTGCACATTTTTCTACAAATCACACAAAACTTGAATGTTTGCAGTGTTCTACCATCCAGGCAGCTCATTGGTTAAAGAATCCCCAGAATCCCCTGCAGAACCACAAAAAACACATCCACAACAACAACAACCACAATGATCCTGAGAGCCACAAAGGAAACTCAGAACCTCTTCAGTTACCAATACAGACACTTAATGGGCCCATAGAACTTCTTCAGTGGTCACAAGAACCACTTAATGGATCCCTACAGCCCCCTGATGGACCCATACAGCCTCTTCAATGATCAACAGAACCACAAAAGAACCTCCTCAATGACCAGCAGAATGATCTAAAGGACCCCTAACATTTTAAGGCCCACTAAAACCTCTTCCGCCACCAGTTGAACCTCCGGAAGGAACCCGGAAACCTCTGAAATGGTCACTAGAACCCTGTCAATTAGAACAAAAGACCTTTAGAATCTCCTACGTGATCATAAGAACCAACAGAACCCTTCAGTGAACTGGAGAACCTCCTCAGTGACTAGGACCTCCAAGAGGATCAGAACTAGCATCTAACCAAGGATGTTTAAGGATTCGCTTCATTCTTTACTGAACCAAATCTTAAAAACAGCGGTGAGGTCCTGTAAATAAAGCTGCTGCCTGAACTCGTCTGCACTGAACCAAACCTCCTGCTGAAGAGTTCGGCCACGTTCGTCCTCTGAGCGGCAGCACTGACTCCCAGCTCAGGCCGGTCACACTGAGTGTGTGTGTGTGTGTGTGTTGCTGCAGCGACGTGACCGGACTGTTTGTGTTTGTGGTCTGAGTCATGGAGACGCAAACAAAGCTGCTTCTCAGAATATCTGACACAACCTGCACCTCATGTTTGCTCCGTGCAGCAGCTGGAACACAGGATGAATCAGTCTGTGCCACATACACTGTACATACGTGGTTTAATCACTGTTTTATTTCAGCAAAGCCTGTTGTGCTGCATATCCATGTACAATAAAACTGAAAAATGGGAATTAAACATATTCTCTACTTAAACTTCAACAGTATAAAATAAACACAAAGAAAATATTCTACTATTTTTGAACAAACAAAATGATTTAGACTCATTTCGACTCACTACATCCATATGGAAAGAAATGATGTGTTAGTAGCTGGAAACAGAGAGATAGTTAGTTACCCTAACCCTGGTTGATTTAACTCATCACTGTGGTCATTACACATGGATCCTGACTGTAAAGGTCACCAGCTGCTTCTCTCACTGACTGAACGACAGTCTGAGCTCATGTCCTTCTTCCTTTGCCTCAGAGCTTCCAGGCGTTTCTCATCATTAGAATAAAGTAGACGTCGCTGTCGATGGAGGCGCTGACTCCACAGTAATAGTTGACAAACTCCTCTTTGGTCACCTGTCGATCAGAGGAAACACTGAGACACACAGAGACAGAACCAAAGTGAGAGAGAGAGACGACGTGATTCGCCCGAGCAGCTGGTTTCCATCCAAAAGAGCTGAGTCATCAAAGACGTCAAAATCAAAAACAAAGCAGACGAACGTTGCTGCTGTTTCACAGGATCAATCCACGCTCTGAGCACGAATCTGAAACGTTCAGGCAGATCAGCATTAACCAGAATGAGCCTGTAAATTTTTATCTTCTTTTTCTTTTTACTGTATTTGTCCATTTCTCTCAGCAGGTGTCACTGTCCACTTACTTTAATACACAAGTCTAACAAAGAAAAGTAAAGTGAGGATACAGTTGATGATTCACCGGATGAAAAATGTCTTTAACAGAAAAAATAAAAAACAAGCTTCATGTTTGGATGGAATCAGCGAGTCAGAGTGGAAAGGTCGATTTGAGTCTCACTGAATTATAGAGAATAAAGTGAAAAAGTGTTAATCAAACTTTCTACAGACAGAAATAAGAAACATGAGGGTTTGAATCTTCTGTCTGAGAAACACCAGCTGATAAAACCACCTGAGGTTTGTATGTTGTATGGTTCTTTGACATGTTTGTCTTATTCTCTTGTTGGTTTATTTTTCAAATAACAACCATACAATATACTCTGCACATTTCTCTAAAACAGAAAACACCCTGAAATGGAAAACTGCTCCTCCTCCGCCCTCCGCCCTTCACCCTTCACCCTCTACCCTCCACCCTCCGCCATGAGTTTGTTTACCAGGACGACGCTAACTCAGAGTTTCCAGGCATTTCTCATCATCACAATAAAGTAGACGTCTGTATCGATGGACGCGCTCACACCAGCGTAATAATTCAGAAATTCCTCCTGGGTCACCTTCAGAGAGGAACACCAGCATGAACACAGGTCAGTGATTCTACATTCTCTCTGAGAGCTGCACACAGAACATCTGTAACTGTAAAGGTGTCGTGACATGTGTGAATCTGACACATTCACTGACCCTCAGACACAGAAACGTCTCACCTGAACCACCTGAGGAGAAGCTGCTGAATTCACTGAGACAAACATCACGAGTTCGTTCGTTACCTTTCCATCTTTGTCGTACGGAGAGTCAAAGCTGTCCAGGAATTTCCTGAAGACCTGATCCTCTGTCCACTCTCCGTTCTGATACTTGGGGTGGTACTTGGCGTTATACACCCCCCGCAGGTCTTCGATGGTGATCACCCCGTCACCCGTCTTATCCAGCTTCCGAAACGCCTGCATCACCACCTCCTTCCTGGCTTTAGACATGGGTGGCTGCAGGTATCAGATGATGGAAGTGAAGAACCATAAGATAATTAACACCTGTACCTGTGCAGTACCTGACCCACATCTTTACCCTCAGAGTGATGAGAAACTCGTCGAAGTCGATGGTCCCGCTCCCGTCCCGGTCGAAGTGCTGAAACAGAGCCGTGGCCTCCTGCTTCTCCATCAGGACCCCGTAGTCGTTCAAACCCTTCAGAAACTCCTTGAAGTCCAGGGAGCGGCTGTTGTCATCGTCCATTATTTTGAAGGTTCTGACAAACGTGAACACATCAGGATGTTATAATACCGACTGTGTAAAATACAACAGTCCTCTGCTGAGAACAGGTGGAAGGACTAACGCTGAGGACAGTTCAACAGGTCAGCCTCAGCTGGACGCTGCGTTTACTGCTAATGGCAGCCGGCTAACATGCTAAGCTAGGTGCTGAGCATGGTAAACATTATACCTGCTAAACATCAGCATGTTAGCATTTAGCTTAAAGCACAACTGTGTAGCAGTTCCACAGAGCTGCTAGCAGCTCATCATCTCATGTTGTCAGTCTGGTTCCAGTAACGCTGATCCAGTAACGCTGACCCAGTAACCACCTGCAGCTCAGCACATCTGCTCATTATCTGTCCATCAGCATCAGGTCACTGCACTGTTACACAGGGAGAAACACTCAGATCCTAAACTGAAGTGAAAGTAAAACAAGTCAAAGTTCTGATCCAACATTTCACTGAAACACAGATCATCATCAGCAAAGCTGGAGAGAGAAAACATATAAAAATACTTTGATTATATGATGTTAGCGTCATATAATCATGGTGCTGCTCGTTATTTAACCTGCAACACATTTTATAAACTGATCATGTTTAAATTCTTACTGTGACTGCAGCTCTCATATAAACGTAGTAACGTATTAAATGTTAAAGTAGTGAGTTACTTCCAGGCCTGTGGGAGAATTAATGGCCTGACAGGATCTGTGTGGGTGGATGCAAAGCTGCTTCAGCAGGTTAGAGAGTTTACAGCCGAACATCAGCAAACAAAACCACAGAATCAGCAACAACACAACGAAGTGACAATAAACCCAAACACAACACAACATCCTGCAGCCACTGGTAACACAGGCTCGAGTGCAGCATGATGCAAAGTTCAAGTATCACAGGAAAACACCAACCTCAGCTCACAGAGGACCTACAGCAGAGAAACATGAACTGAATGTGCTGCTTTAAAAACCTGCTCAGCTTTAAGTTTCACTGCCACAGGAACATGAGGAGTCATGGGATCAATGCAGAGAGAAGCTGATGTTATGTTTTACAACAAAAATCCAAACTTTCTGTTTTCCTCTTCATTCCGTTCTGAAACAGCCTCTCCTTTCCACCACCACCATCGAGATGTCAAAAGGACTGAGACCTGGACTCCCCTGGACTCCCCCAGACTCCCCTGGACTCCCCCAGGTCTCCATCTTTCCCAGAGTGAACAGGTGTGGGTGTATGAGGAGCTCACCTGCCCAGACCTTTGATCCCAGACGATCCTCGGGCCAGACACTGCAGTCTGAGTCTCTCCACCGGGTCTGAACACTCCGACAGCTGACGTTTGGCGTTCATCGCCATCTCTCGATCGTGTCTCGATGTTCCCGCCATCTCTGACAGGACACAGAGACATGTGTGTGTTACTGAGAGGACAGAAACTACAGCAGGTGGTGAAAACGGTCTGTGCTGCTCTGGAATAAAACACTACAGCTGATCATCAGCTGATCATGAACCTGAGCTGAGTCACTCGTCTGATTATTGCTGATCAGTCACAACCAATAACATGACCGAGGAACATCTGTACAACATCTGCTGAGGACGAACACTCAGCTCTGGCCTCTGATTGGTTAAAATGTGCACTGGTCTGGACTGCAGCTCAGCAGCTCAGCAGCTTGTTGTTGTTGTTGTTAAAGTTTGTTGTCATGTTTCAGTTTTTATATTTTTGAAGGAGAAACTTTTTCTGTGAGCGACAGAGATGATGGAGTGAAGCTGAGGAACGTTGTGTTCAGGTTCTGTTACATCAACTCACTGATCAAACTCACAGGAACTTTTTTAAATTGTTTGACAGGATGAAAACTGAGACGAAGCCTCTGCAGAGGCAGAACTCTCACTGTACATTCTGCTCTTCATGGTTTTGTATTTACACTGAAGTAATATTTTAAATGCAGGAAACTTCAGAGTCACAGTTCAACACAAAGTAACAGCAAATTTATTCTTCACTTTCTCACCTTTTCCTCACAGAAGAACAAACCAAACTGTTCCACGGAGAGTGAAGAACCTCAGTCACACCTGAGCCTGAGCACAGCACAGGTACAGCTCCTTCTCAGTTAGCTTACAGGCAGGCAGCTCCACCTGGTGGTCAGAGGTATAAACACAGACACATCTGAAAACGGATCCTACAGGTAACTTCAGACAGAGGAACCTGTAGGATCTCACACCCAGAACAAATCAGACACACTGACAGAGAACACGTGATCATATGTGATGTATGTTACTAAGACACAAGCAGAAGAACCAAATGTCCTTCAGAGTAAAAGCACTCACTCTGCAGTAGAACCATCCAGCTTCAGTCCAGTGACTGCAGTACAACAGAACCGTGGAACATGAACAGTGGAACCTTAAAGCGTTGGTTCTAAGCAGAAACACCAGGTATCACACAGAAGCAAACACAAACACCTGATGTTTTTACCTGCGGCTGAAGTCTGACATCGAGGCTGCCCTTCCCCAAACGATCTGCCGTTACCATGGAGACCCGCTGTTCTCCGCTGTGATTGGCTGTTCGGACCTGTGTTTACAGAGCTGGGATGGTTCTGACTGCTTCACTGTACCGGTGAAAAAGCGCTATTTGATTCACAGCCTCTTCACAGTAAAAGTCTCGCTCTGCCTTTATATGAAAAACGTTTATTATGAAACACAGACAGGAAGTGATGTGTTAGAGTTTAGTTTTACTCATGTTTTCATAACCTCAGTGATAATGTGGTTATTAAAGACGTGTGTGTCTGTGTGTGTGTGTGTGTGTGTGTATTCTTTGCCCTCTTGTGGTCAGAGTCAGGAGCTACAGATATTAATTCCAGTTTGACATCAGGTCAGTGATTCCACTGCATCTGCTCAGTGTTTATCAACATTATTTTGGATAAAAACCCGTTGTGTGTGTCAGAATGTGTTTTCACTGAATGATTTACAATTGTATGAATGAAGAAAATCAGATTTATATTATTTATATGAGTGTTGTTGAAGAAGCTCTGACGTCCTGACAGGAAAATATATTGAAGATCCCACAGTTCCTCAGCAGGTTAACCTCTCAGGTCCGAGGTCAGAGTCTGTAACATCCCCTGATGTAAGTGATGATAACGACCTTCATCCATCATCAGTGACATGTTACTGAGCCAGAGACAGTTCACTGAGACGGTGTCAGCAGCCACAGTCCTGTTTCCACTGGAAACATCAGAGAAACGTTCAGCTAACATCAAGGGAACAGATTAATGCAAAACATAGTCTGACTTTATGATGGACATCAAACACCAGGGGGCGCCCTCACTCCTTTAAAAGGCAGAACTGAGAGCTGAGTTCCAGTTCTACATGTTAACACAGTACAGTGAGAACGTCTACTGATGGAGCTGTAGAAGAAATGAGTGTTTCTTCAGATGTTCATGCTCTGTTACTTTAAATGTCATCAGCTTCTAAAAAGACATCAACAGTGATTGTGACGTCTCCGTCTTCAGTGACCTTATGTCTGTCTGAGGTTTCACCTGTTACCTGATGTCCTGGTTGTTAAATGTTGACAGAGCATGTGCATCTGACCTGATCTGATCCTGACACCAAACGTGTCGGACAAGTCTTCAGTCACTGAACCACCGAGCCATGAACCACGTCACTGACACGTCAGAGACAAAGAGCTGAACGACCTGATTCCTCATCAGAGCTGATTCTCTGCTTCAGAGCCAGTGACTCTGCTCTGCAACAGATTCTGCTGCAGATCCAAGACTTTCCACAGATGATGATGATCCCAGCACCACCTGTCATTAATCACCTGCAGTAACAGGTTCCACTTTCACTGGTTTTCCAACCATCAGCTGATCAGGTTTTGCTGATTCATGATTTCCAAGAAAGTGTCTCAGAGTTTCTGTGAAATCATGTGACCACTGAGCTCCCATCCCTTCTACTGATGGATCATAAAAGCTCTGAACCCAGCCTCCTCTCTGCTCTTCCTGCATCCTCAGCATCACAGAGCTGCCTGAAGCCGATAACACAGGTAAGATCACTTTGAAAGCTTAAGATCAGGAGATAAAGATCAATAATGAAGCTTTACAGGAAATGATTCACTATTTCATCCTCTTTGTTCTCAGAGTTTAACAGTTAGAGAGAAAGTTTTCTCACAGGATGAAAGAATGAGAGAAATAAAACCTTTGACAGATTCTGAGGGTTTGAAGGATTTTGTCTTTGATCATTTAGTTTTCATTAAAAATCCATGAAATCATTGAAATAAGTGGGAAAGTCAGTGACTGCGATGATTCTATGGAAAGATGTTTCATATGATCTGTAACTCAACCTCACACCTAACTGTAGAATACCTGTGTGTGTGTGTGTGTGTGTGTGTGTGTGTGTGTGTGTGTGTGTGTGTGTGTGTGTGTGTGTGCGTGGTCCTCAGTCAGGTTTCTGGAGCCTGATGGTTTTGATCCGTCCTGGCTCCTGAAGCAGGATGTTGTTGCTCCTGGATTTGTGTTGTTGTGTCGCTTGTTGTTGTTTGTGTGTCAGATTCATATTGAACCATTAGACTTGGTCCTGGCTGACACCCAGTCCTACAGGACTCAGACCAGGGCCCAGTCAAACCTGATGGGACCAAGAGGAAAAGGTGGTTTCTGAATAAAGTGGTTCAGACCAGATCGAAGCAGCTGTGGGTCTGAAAAGGTCTCAGATTCACCTGGAAGTTTCTTTACTGTCCTACAGCTTTTTCTTCTTGTCTTTCCCCTGGTGCAGAGACCGAACCCAGACCTGATCAGACCTGATCCGTCTTCACCGTGTGGACCAGGAAACAGCGCCACCATGTGAGTAACTACAGGCAGCAACAACACACTGAAAGCTGAAGCTGAAAACACTGAAGCTGCTGCTCAGGGAGAGAACAGAGACACAGGCAGCTTCACTCTGCTCTGCATCACAGCCTCATCATCAAGCTGTGTTTGTGTTGCTGTTTGTGGGTCTGTGTGCGCTCTCTGTCTCTCTGAAGGACCATGAACCTCAGTGTCTGAGAGGTTGTTGAAGGAGACGGACTCCAGACCAGCTCCCAGTCCACTGAGCAGCAGTAACTAAACTCTGTATGGAACTGAAGTATCTGAGTAAATGTACTCAGTTACTTTCCAGCAGTGCTGCTAACAGGATAAAGTCACAGCACAAACTGTGACGTTCAAATAAAAAGTGTAAAAGTCTGTGAATAAAGTTTAAATGTGGATTGAATTCTATTCTTCTGTCTCCACAGGTTCAGTAACGTCTCCTCCAAATACAAGGACATCATGTCCAAAAGTGCTCTGATCCGTTCAGGGTGTCCTGCTCTGTACCAGCTGAGACCAAAGAAGCAGATGTTTGGGACTCTGAGCAGAATGACTGTAGGAGAAAAACGTCAGAACAATGAAAACAAAACAGTTTTATTAGTGGGTGAAACAGGAACAGGAAAATCTACTCTGATTAACGCTCTGATCAACTACACCATGGGAGTGAAGTTTGAGGACAACGTCTGGTTTCAGATCGTAGAGGACGTGAAGAAAAGTCAGACAGAAAGTCAGACGTCAGATGTGATTGTGTACGAGATCTTTGGGTTTGAAGGTCAAACTCTGCCCTACTCTCTGACCATCATCGATACTCCTGGATATGGAGACACTGCAGGAACAGAAAAGGATGATTTAGTCAGTCAAAGATTATTTGACTTGTTCCGCTCAGAGGACGGAGTTCATGAAATCCATGCAGTGGGTTTGGTGGTGAAGGCAACGGAGAATCGACTGAGTGATCGACTGATGTATATCTTTAATTCAGTGATGTCTCTGTTTGAAAAAAATGTGAAGAACAACATCGTCGCTCTCATCACTCACTCAGATGGAACCGAACCTGAAAATGTTCTTCAAGCTCTTGAAGCTGCAAAAATTAAATGTGCCACAGACGAGAAGAATCAGCCTGGTCACTTCCTGTTTAATAACCAACAGAGTAAAGATCGATTAAAGGGGAGAAAGTTCCTGGAACAAGCTGATGAAATATCAGTGAGAGGAATGAGGGAGTTTATCTCCTTCCTGGAAACATCTCAACCTCAAACACTGGAGAAAACTGTGCAGGTTTTGAATGAGCATGTCAGACTGACAGCCTGCATCCAAAACCTGGAGGAGAGAATCAGACTGATCAAACTGAAACAGACAGAGATCAGACAGACTAAAGAAGCTCTGAAGACACATGAAGAAGAGATGAAGACGAACAAAGACTTCACTATAGAAGTTGATGAGGTTTACAAAGAAAAACAAGAAATCAGTGGTGGGATGTGGGGGTTGTTTTATGAAGCAGCTGTTACCTGTAACAGATGTGAAGAGACCTGCCACTATCCTGGATGCACAGTGGCCTGGTATCCTAATGCCTGTGAGGTGATGAGCGGAGGCTGCTGTACTGTTTGTTCTAACCACTGTCATCACTCTAATCATGTGAAAGAAAAGTGGATCTATGTAAACAAGACAAGGAAAGTTCAGAAGACTATTTACCAAATCAAAGAGAAGTATGAGAAGAACAAGTCAGAGAAAGAGGAGAAGAAGAGTCTGCTGGAAAATCTAGAACAGGAAATGAAAACTCTGACAGCAAAGAAAGATCAGTTCCTTGAAGAGTCCTACCAACATCTGCTCAGTCTGGAGAAGATCGCCCTCAATGTGAATTCACTGTCCACTCACGTCCACCTGGACATCCTGATCGAGAAGATGGAGGAGAGAGGAGACAGAGAGAAGGTCCAGAAACTGGAGGAGATGAAAAGTCGGGGAGACAAAGGAATCCAGGCAGGGCTGAGGTACAAGTATCGTAAACAAACATCAGGGGGTAAAGACATGAAGCCACGGTGAGCAGTCAGTCACATGACACAGTCACCTGATCATACCTCTGTCAGGTGAGATGTCAGAGCTCATGGTTCATGGTTCAGATGAGCTTCTCTCCTCTCATAATAACTGTCAGCATCAGTCTCATGTCAGTAACGTGTCATTGATCCTTTAGCATCATGCTCAGATGAATCTTGCTGAATGTGCTGTGACTTCCTGTTTCCTGTTCACCTGAGAAATGATTCACAGGGAAGCTTCAGAGCTGATCAATCAATAATCACTTATAGTGTGAATGAATGAAGAGCAGCTTCCTGCACCATGTCCCTACTGACCCCTGACCCCTGTGACCTTTAACCTTTCATGTATTCAAAGTGTGCTTTATGCTGTGCTGCTGTTTGTTTATTAATAAACTCATTTACTCTCATTCAGAAACCATGGTGTGTGTGCAGGGGCCTCTGGGTAATTCTTTGTTACACAGCGTGGATCATTTTGCATTAAGCTCATATTAAGTCTCAGAGGCTGTGAAACTTTCCTCAGGAAATATGAGAAAGGACGTGGTGAGGACTGTCCACAACCATCCAGCTTCAGTGATCACGTGTCCTCTCATGATAGTGCAGCATCTCTCAGCATCAGCTCCATCTTATCTTCAGTCTGTAACATCCCATGATTCCTGCAGTGAAATATAAACTCACACAAACAAACACAGCAGCTGCATCTGGAACCAAGAGCTTTACAAAGCTTTAGTTTATCTGAATTAAGCTTAAAACAGGGATTTTCCTGTGCTGGTCTCTGCAGTGGTTCCTCCACACATCAGTCGTTCACTCATCCAGTTCAGTCAGGTCTCAGGACTCATCACTGCTCTGAGTCTCTCAAAGGAAACAACAGGAAACTCTGTCAGAGCAAAGCCATCACCGTCCTGTGGTGATGGCTGACCCCGTCCCTGCTACGCTGCTGTGGTGCATGAATAGAACACTTCATCCAGTCCACAAAAAAAAATCTGTCTCTGAACGTAATCCAGAGGTTACAGCTGTTACCACAACTTCCTGAGGAAACAGACATATGAACATCATTTCCAGGACACAGGGTTTTATACATTCAGGAGCACAGACGGACGGACGGACAGACAGACAGACAGACAGACAGACAGAGGTGTTCTGGTATTTTGAAGACACCAGAAATCAGAAATTCATGAAGTCATAGGACTGAGCTTAGATCAGATCCACTGTGATCCTGACATCAGCTTAGTGGTTTGGCTGTTTAATAACACTGAACCAACTCAATACACAACACTAACTTACACAGTGACTGTTAGAAAGCCCACTTCACTGTCACACCATTTAGTGTAGATTCACTTTGTTATATACCAATGTTAATCTGCTTTTCCCAGTTCAGTGAACTCACTAGAGCTGTAAGTTACAGACTGACCCTGAACGCACCTCGGCCGCAGGTGTACTGTGTAATACAGAAGATAGTTTACGGTCCTTTACCTGTGCGGCTTTTTAAGTTAGCGGTGTTCACCTGTTAACCTGCGTACCTGCTCAAAGGTGGGTGTACCGTTTGCAATCTGAAATTCGATGTTTGTCTGTCCGGCATTCTTGCCGGGGAGGTGGGGGATCACATTGGTTGTTGCGTTATCTTAGCCCGCCTCTTTCCTTTTTTGATTGACAGGTAAGTGACAGGCTCGATTCCATAGCAGACGTGCTTGATTCCTCCCGGTTCCATAGCAATGGCGCACCAGAGAAATTTACCGGTATTTTTTTCAGCGTGAGAAATACAATGTGTGGCGGGAGTGCGTGACAAAAGACCGAAAAGCGTGACTGTCACGCTCAATGCGTGAGACTTGAGAGCCCCTAGGATCATAAAGACAAAACTAGTCGTGTCTGTGTCTGATCCGAACCAATGATCATATTTCCAGCTACATTTCTCTAAAGGTCAGACAGGAGCAGGTAATAAATACAGACGGCTAAGTTACAGGTGCAGACATCTGGGGCGGGACAGACAGTCACAGCGGCGGGAAATATACCTGGGCAGGAAGTGGGTGGGTGATAAGAGCAGGGGCAGCTGGCTGATAGTGGGCGATGCAGCCCCGCCCTCCATGGCCCACACGAAAAACAGACAAACAAAGAATTTATTTTACCGTTCAAAGTCTGAACGTCATTGTCCAATCAGCAGCTCCTAGGGGCGATTGCCGTCAGATTGAAAATCGCCCCACACGCTCTCACAGACTTACATGTTTAGTTTTAGACCCTGCGTTTCTCTGGGCTCCGGGAGGGCGTGCCCCAACGTGCTTTTGTCATACGCACTGATGAAGTCACGTGCGCATACGCGACGCGTCGACGTTCAAGACCAACACGGCTAGCATAGCAACCCAACAGGAACAACTCCATTCTGTCGTCGGAGCAGTCAAAATAGTTTTACTATCAATGAATTAGGACCCAGACCAGATTTAAATATGAAGCAGGAAAACCTAGAGCCGCGGATTTTCACGGAGCTCGTATGAGCGGGAAACGTGGCTAGCAGGATGCTAAGTAGCTAACGCGCTGTGCTGCTAGCCCTGCCCTCTGATTAACCCGGATGGAAACACAGACACCGACAGAAAACATGAAACATCGAAGCTGCATATGGACAGCTGTCTGAAACTTTGGTCTTTGGAAGAGTTAACATCGCCACACAGTTGGATGAGAGCTACACGATAGCTGTGTGTGGTCACAACGATGAGGGGAGAACCGCCATGTTGACTGTGTCAGATTCTGTGGCGTGTTTGAGTTAGCCTTGGAGGCAACGATGAAACCGAGGGATTGTTGTGGTTGATTGTAAAGCAGGTCTTTGTTCACTCACAGGGAGAAATGATGACAGTGAATCAGCTGATGGACACAGAGGAAGGGTTTCACTGTAGAACCTAAATTATTGTTCTCAAGAAATTAACTATGAACTTGATGCAGCTGCACAAACATATTGCACAGTGTGTACAGTTCATGTCTGATGCTGCCCTCTAGCTGGTGGTTGAACAGGAAAGGTACCAGGAAAACCAGATTATACAAAGCAATGTAACACTGGGAAGTGACGTTGGTTATTTTACCCACTGAACGGGGGCAACTTAGCCAGCATCACAACAACTGCCCCCTGAGAGGTTTGTCAGGAGCTGCCACTGGATAAGAAACACAACAATAAAACAGGAAACTCTGAAAGACAAAAGGTCCAGAAACAACAGGTTGAAGGCCTCGTGCAGCTGAACTGATCAGGACCAGTCACACCAGTAAAATCAGTAAAACCATTACTGTCGTCCTCACAGTCACGTCACATGTTTAACTGTCCTGGACGTGGGTGTAATCCTGATCCAAGTCCAGGGAACCTGATGTTCTCCAGATTCATTGTAGCATCAGCTCCAGGATCCACAGAGTGTGAGCTGGAGGCGGGAAAACCCTGTCCCATCATTGGCTGCTCCAGAAACATCAGTTAAAGGATTGAGAGATTTAAAAAGAACAAAGAACATGCAGCAGGAAAACTGGAAAACTTTGATCAGTGTGTGATATTAACTGGGATTAAAGCAGAAGAGGATATGTGTGAAATAATAAATGAAAGCTTTCTGCTTCACAGGGACAGGCGACTGGTCCCAGATCAGATCTCTGCAGACCTGCCAGTGAATCATCAGCGTGGAGGGTGAGGACGACTTCAGGCTGAACAGGTGGATAATTACACTTTGAACAGTGTGAGCACATTGAACAGTGACTGAGGCCCAGGAATGAATGTTTGAAGCTGGTTAATGATCTCAGGCCTGATTGGTTCTGAACTCTCAGAGGATTCTGGGTGATGATGGACTGTGCTGGGATGCAGTGTGATCCAGCTCCAGGTGCAGCTGTTGGTAAAGTGTCAGGTTTTAGCAGGTGACACAGTCACAGGTGACGCACAGCAGCTCAGTGTTGTTACTCTGTGAAAACCTTTATTGAGCGACAGGACACTGACAGCAGGTTAAAGCAGACATCAGCTCAGATCTAACCTCTGTCTCCACAGTCAGAAGTAACACGTGCTGAGATCATGAACACAATAAATATTCACCACACAATCACAGACTTCATCAGCAGAATCACAGTGTGATCAGACAGAGGGAGGGGCCACTAAGATAAGAGTTAACAGGAGGCTTCATAAATACAAACACATCTTCATTAATCATTGATCATTGATCATTGATCAGCCCATTGAATACAAAACCTTATCACATATTTACAGAGCAGCGTCACTGACGGGACGTGAACAGGTGAGAATGTGAAGGTGAACACTGGACTCAGATCAGTTTCCTCCTGATGATCAGCTCCTCTGACGGAGCTCAGCTGAACCTGCTGGCAGATTCTCTCCATGGACACCTGAGTGAGTGACACCTGAGTGAGTGCTGAACTCTGACCGTGTTTACTGGAGCACACCTGTGTTTTTACCTGTTTTCACACGTTTACCACAAACCAATAAAATAAACTGAATCTAAAACCAGTTGGTTAAAGTTGTTTAACTGCTGCTGAACTTCATGTAGTAAAATAAATGGATCCTGTTCTTAGAAAGTGAAACACAGAACACAGGTGTGGTCCTTCACAGGTCACGTTTCCTCTGTTTGACTCTGTAACAAACTGGATTCAGACTGTGGATGAATGAATGAATCATCTGCCATTTTCATCAAAGGTCACAAACGTGACAGTTCGAAACATGTCAGATTAACCAGTGAACTGTGAACACTGGACTCAGAGGAGTCCGGATGGTTCTCACAGCAGGATGTCAGGACACCTTCACGTGACACGTGTTCACACCTGATCATTACATTCATTCATTTCTTCTTCTGCTGCGTCTGAAGGTGAAACACGTCAGACAGTTCAGAGAAGACGAGACGGACACGTCATCACGTCTCAGTTAAATAAATCCACAACATGAACATTTAGGTCAAACAATAAAATCTATAATCAAACGTACGCAGCTTCATTAAACCGCTCAGGACAGTGACGTGATGTGTGGGACACAGAGACGCTGCTGATCCACAGGGGTCCACATCAGGCTGATACCTGTCAGAGGCTGCTGTCCCACCTGAGCGTCTTCACTGACCTGCAGCCGAGCTGGACACCAACACTGGTCAAAGTCAAAGGAAATGTCTCCTGTTTTTTTTTTTTTTCAGTTGCAGTGCATGCTGGGAGATGCAGGTGGAGGCGGTGACAGTGATGCTCAGGTCCATTCCAGTTCAGGCTTCTCCTTCAGACGTCTCCTCCCCGTCAGACATCATCAAATATCCGGCTGCGAGACGACGACATGGACAGATACCGTCCTCCTGCGTGTCTGCAGGACGGACGGACAGACACACACACATTAGTGACAGAGGGAGCCATCAGGATCATGTCATGGTGGTGAACCCACAGATGAGGACGTCCTGTTTACCTGCCAGACTCTGTGTCCAGAGGGTCGTCCGTCAGAGTCTCAGCGTTGAAGTCCAGAGGTTCAGCGTCCTGCAGCAGCTCGATGCGGTCCCTCTCCGCTCGACTCCCGGAGCGAGAGTATTTGGCCTCTGTTCATCAGACAACACTTTGATGAAGGATCCGGAGAAATGTGAGAGAAGTGTTGACGTACCTGCTGCTGACTGACTCACGTCTGCTGCTGCTGGAGTTCACGCCGTCTGAGTAACTGGTCTCCTTCATCTCGTGGCTGCTCCTGTTCCTCGCAGCGTACTCCTCCCTCTGGTTTCCGTAACGCTCCTTCCACTCCTGCAACACGCAGCACATACATGTTCATGTTGGCGTGACGCTGACGTGCTCTGACAGAAACATACTGAGACCAGCGAGCACAGAGGAGCTGATGGTTGTTGATGGTGACTCATCTGTGTTTCAGTTCACACGTGAGTCTCTGTCCTGCATGATGTGCTGGACGGAGACAAACAGCTACTCACCCTCCGTCTGTTCTCTCCATCCTCGACCCTCTGACGCTTTCTTTTCTCTGTAAAGAGGAAAGCGGTTGTTCAGTCGACCGTCACATGACCTGCTCCTGTCCCGTGTAACCGTGAACGCGGTCACGGAGCTTACCCCGTCGGATCAGCTCCTTCCCCTCGTCGATCAGGTCGGAGGTCATCTCGCTGTCGCCCATAAACTGCTGGAAGCCCAGAAGGTTCAGGCAGCGAGTGCCCAGGCTGAGGAGAGAGTTGGTTAGAGGCCGGAGCTGCAGTCTCTGCTCTCTGAGCAGGCAACGCTTTTTCAAACCTTCAAAGGCCCAAATTCAAGGGTTTTCCAGACTTTTCCAGACCTGCAGCTCAGCAGCTGTACTGATGCTCCTGCTGTGATCACATTCATCTGAGTCACTGAGAGAAACTTAGACACATCTGCTGCTCGTAGCCTGTTTCAGTAAAACACTTTGTCTTTGGCTTTATCATGACTGACAGGTCGCAGCTCTGCTCGCTGAGGGCGGGGCCTGAAACCCTGATCACACCTGTCTGACACGTGTCTCACCTGAAGTAGGTGGCGATGCAGAGGATGACTATGAGCATGGGGTAGTAGATGTAGAAGCCGTTAGCGATAAAGGAGAGGACTCGCATTGATCCCATGATCTGAAAAACAACAACCAGCAGATGAGTAGTTTAACACCTGAGGCCGTACAGGAAGTATGAGGAACACCTGGTCACATGCTGTGTAAAGGTGAGTTACTGAGGTGTAGGCCGTCTGCTCCTTCTGCTGGTGGGAGATGGCAGAGTCCATGTGGATCAGACCCAGGAAGTTCAGACACAGAGGAGGAGTGAGACGACAGAACAACCTGAGAGTAAAGTTCAGGAGGAAACGTTAGTCTGCATCATGGTGTGTGCTCACCTGTCCCTCCACCACCTGAGACTGGACGTCTGTCTCTGAATCACCTGCTGGACTCTCTCCTGATGTTTATCATGAGACCTAACACTTAACTAACCTAACAGACACTTAGACCTAACTAACACTTCCTGTCACTTACATGCCGCTGAACTGGAGGCTGTAAGCATCCGTCTGGTGATGGGAGGCCAGGTAGTAGTAGTTAAAGACCCGGATACGGAACACGGTGGAGTACACGCAGGTGCACAGGAAGAAGATTGTGATGAAGCACGCCATCTGGTGGACGGAGGCCGTAAAGAAAACCAGTGAGACAAAGTGTTCCTGACTAACCGCACTGTGTGTGCTGATTCACCTCACCGCAGGTCACCTGTGCAGGTGTGCGCCTCACCTCGATGTACAGGTAGTTGTAGTCTCTCTCAGCGAGCTGGATGAACACGGCGAACAGAGAGAGGACGGGCCGGGTGCTGAAGAAGGTGCACTCAGACCAGACCACGGCCACGCTGAACAGAGTCAGGACCACAGACAGCAGCCGATAAGACCAGCGCTTCAGGAGGCACTCCCAGTACCACTCTGACACACACACACACACACACACACACACACAGGTGCACGTATCATCACTGTCTGTTTCAGGTGGGTGCAGTCTGTAGTTTGAGCACAGAGTAAACCACTGACAGTAAACTGACTGAACTGTTTGAACAGGTGAAATTAAAGGTGCGCTGTGGTTCACACTGAACACACGTGGATCTCTGAGGCCTGATGAACATGCTGAACGTTTCCACTGTTGATGTTTTGTTCCTTTATTTTTGTTGTTGTTTGTTTCTACATTTCTAAGCTAACAAACAGGGAGGCACTGGTAATGTTTCCCTCCGTGGAAGGTTCTGAGGACAAACTATCACTGTAGAACAGGTAGACTTACCTGTGTAGGAAAGTCTGGATGTTTAAAACGGGCCTGGAGGCCCTGAGCTCAGACCCACCTACAGTCGGTGTGTAGACGTATCTGCTGAACCAGCCGGCCGGCTCAGAGGACGGGAAGCTGTGGACAAACTGGTGGGTTGAACTGGTCTCGTTCTTGGCCACGTCCTCCAGATGGATGGCCTGTTGCAGGAGGATCTGCCACTGCACACGAGTCCTGTTGTGTCTCTGAACCGCGTAGATCACCTGCACACACACACAGAGTACAGGTGATACACCTGTGTGTACCTGTCCTGTTCCACCTCATGGTTCTGTGCATGTGTTTAAATGTTGATTAGTCATATTTCCCCTCTGACACGTTCACATGCCACAGCATGAAAATCAGATATTACTAATAATATTGATCTGTACTGTTCAGGTGTCGCTGTAAACCAGCACCAGGAAACTGAAGCAGCTAAATGGAATTCAGCCATCTGATCATTTACAGGTGTGTCCTCCCCGCGTCACATGACATGAATATTTAAAGGTAAAACTCGTTTACAGGAAACTTCTCAGTGAGACGGAGAAGAAAAAAAACTGAATGATTTTCCTCCTCTGTCACACCTCAGATCAGCGTGATGTGTTCATGGACAGTTACAACAACAGGTGCATTTGTGGACGTTCCGACGTGAAGGAGACGTCACAGAGTCGGTGGCGTCCTCTCACCTGTTTATGAAGCTTCACCAGGCTCTTCTCACTGGGATACGTGGTCTGTTTGTCATCAAAGTCCTCGTAGTCGTCCATGTTCCTGCCCATCTTCTCCTGGTAATCCACCGGGCACTGAGGGGAACGGTCGGATCAATCAGTCGGATCAATCAGTCGGATCAGTGGCTTCTGATCTCTGACTCCATGTGTTCCACTTACCTTTCTCAGAATGGTGTCGATGTACTTCCTCAGCGGATGGTTGTATTTGATGGACTCGCTGACTTTCCTCACCTCCTGCAGCAGAAAAGACTTTACATCAAACACTGAAACGAGTTAAACACGTCACAGAGGCGTCCACGGCCTGTCCCTCACCTCCATCACGTCCTCCAGGTTCTCCTCCGCATCTGCCTTCTCCGTCATCAGCTTGGACGCCTTGAAGTACGTCTTGATGAGCAGGTGTCCGTGTCGTGAGGCGTTCCAGTAGGAGCGAGGGATTTCCACCAGACCGTAGCCGAGCAGCAGCACCAGCAGGAACAGGCCCCAGGTGTTAGCGGCCGTGATCCCGATGGTCTGGAGCTCGTACCTGAATCACATCAGGAAGACAAAGCCACACACCTGTCACTCCCTGGGCCCGGGCAGGTGTTTCACTGTCTTTATGTGAGTCCACTCACCAGGAGAGATGCCACTCAGGGTGAACGGCCACGTATATGAGCAGAGAGCCGAAGATCAGCAGGTAGGTCCCGTAATAAATAGCATTTTCTATCAGAGCGGTTTTAATCTTCCCGGTGATGGAGAAGCCTCCAGAGCGAGCGTACGACTGCATGAAGGGCAGCAGCAGCCTGAGAACACACGGCAATCACATGAACCCTAACCCACTCACAACCCTGAAGCCAACACAGCTACATGTTCACACGCTCATACTCACCACGTGAGACACTGGGACGTCCAGTACACCACCCTCCAGAACACAGGCATGATGCCGTCAGGGATGTAGCTCCACGGCTTGTAGCACGGCTTTGGTGCGCTGTCAGAAACATCAGCAGGGACACGGTTCAGGTTCAGGGAATCAGAGAGCAGAACCTGTGACTCAGGCTGAAGGTGATGAACCAGCCTGTGCTCTGTTCACTCACCTGATGCTTCATTCAAATGTTGTCTGGTTTGTTTTTAAGTATTTTACTGAAAATTAAAAGTTATAATTTTAAAGTCAAGCCTTCACGTGATATTCTGTCTGACCAACAACACCTGTAAATATTTACTAATCAATAATCAAATTAGTTGCAGATTTATTTCCTGTCAGCTGAGAAACTTTACTTGACTCATGGTTTCATCTCTGTTCCAGGTCCCTGCAGGACTCAGTAATAATGAACAGGAAACAATGAGCCCTCAGGTGACGCCTCCGCTCAGGTGAGTGCAGACTCACCTTTTAGTGGGCGTGACAGATGTGTTTGCTGTTGTGTGGTTGGATGGTAACGGGCTGACGGAGGGAACAGGAGCGTGCTCCTCATGGTCTATCTTACACTGTTTGTAGATGGTCTGTAAGGACAGAGAGACACACACACATATAAACCGAGTCCTTGTGTCTCTGGATGTGAGGACAGAGCGGTGCTGCAATACTGACTGTGCTGACATCCAGAGGTAAGATGAAGACGATGAGGAAGCACAGGTACCAGGCCAGCAGCGTCCCGAACAGCACCATCCGCTGCTGCTTCCGGAAGTCTCCGTACCGGTGCAGCAGGAACAGCGCCAGGAAGAACACCACCACGATCTCGATACCCAGAGCGGCCCCGCTCATCCTGCCGCACTGCTGTCAGTCAGCGGCCTGACGGGAACCTGCGAGGGAACACGGGTTTAACCATCCGCCCCCCGCCCCGTCTGTACGAGCATCAGCAGAACCCTGACATGTTTCTGGGGGGGGGGGGGGGGGGGGGCAGCTCTCTGTCTGAGCCGAGACAGATCTGACAGGTAAACTACAGGTAAACTACAAGAGTGATGACAGAACACACCTGAAAAACACGAACCGGTCAGTGGTCAGCTACACTGCTGCGACTACTGCAGCGAGGAGGGAGGTGGTGTTCCACACACACACAGTCTGTATGTGTGTATCACCCCCCCCCCCACACACACACACACACACACAAACACACACACAGTCTGTATGTGTGTATCACCCCCCCCCCCCCCCCCCCCACACACACACACACGCACGCATATCTGTACATTATACCCGTATGAACACGTCGCTGATCCACAGTCAGCCAGATGTGTGCGCTGTCAGAGGGCAGATCCAGATGTAAGCAGCTGGCTGGTCTCCGGTCAGATTACCTCCGCCGTGACGTTACAGCTAGCTAACGCAGGCTAGCAAAACACCGTCGCTGACGTGTCGCTCTTACCGGGAGTGTTAGCTCGTTGTAGCGGCTTCAGGAGGACGGTAAGGCGCTGACGGTTCTCGTCGCTCCGCTGTCGGTTTATGTTCGGCTGGTTTCCACGGACAGCCTCGGGTCTCTGGCCTGTTAGCGGAGCAGCATCGGTCGCATCCCGTCACATCCTGGTTTTCTGCAGGACGAACCCGGAGGAGCCGACGATGACGTCAGACAGGCAACTCGTGAGCCGGCGCGTGCGCAGCGGCTGATGTGATCTGCGCATGCTCCTTTTGTCCTGTACTGAGGCTGTGGGCCGTGATGCTGCCCCCTGCAGGGCGAACCATGAACGACCACAGTGACGGAGTACACTCAGTTACTGCGCCTGCGCTGAAGTATGAGGGGCTTTTATTTTACAGGTGACTCCTCTACATTCAGCTGACAGCTGACGTGTCCAGTGTTTATGAATCAATATCAGAAAAAAGTTAAATTATCTTTGATGAACTCGGCTCCTCTTTAACATCACACCTGTCCACAGCAGGTAACTTTAGGCTGTTTTCCTTTTATTTGTAGGTGATAAAGAATGTTTTTCTCTCAGGAACCATAATAACCTGACAGCTGTTAATGACCTGGGTTCACTGCAGGCTCCACGCTGTTCTCCTAATAACTGTAGAAAACCCTTTGTTAACAGCAGCTGACTGCATTGTTGTCTTAGTTATTTTCTTCCTGAAATCTGAGTCCAGTTGTTTTTGTTTATTACCTCCACACCTCTGTCCTACCTTCTGTTTCAGAGCGTACAGAGCTCAGGTAGCAGCGTGGCGGCTGCGTGCAGCTCGGATCGACCTGAGATTAATGTTTCACTCCTGCTGCTGCCACTTTCACCTCAGGCAGCTCAGCGTCAGTCAGACGGATGAGTCTGTTTTCAGGTCACAGACCCACATACAGCAGTGCAGTCAGGGACAGCGTCCTTATCAGAGGCCTCATGTGTAACTTACCATAAACCTGATCTTTCTCCTCTTGAACTTCATCGTTCAGGAGCTTTATCCCTGAACAAATATTTACAGGATCCTCTCGCCAGAATCGCAGCAGCTCGTTTCCTAACTTTGTTCCATCCTCCCTCCAAACTCAGCACAGGCCAAAGACGTGAGGGACATGCAACATCTGTTCATGTCACATGATAAGAGTCTGCTGTCTGAGGTGATGAGCACAGACCACAGAGGGAAGCTGACATTAACCTGACTCAGGGTCGGACAGAAGGATCAGGTCACGTCCTCAGAGACTGATCTCACATTTTAATCTGATGTTTTTCATTACTTTTATTTTACAGTCATATGTCTTTGTTTTTAAGGCTGATTCAAATTTTTTAAAAACTCTTTCAGCCTGCTGCTCTCTCCTCCTCAGCTGAGTCTCTGGCTCCTGACCTGGGACACAGGTACTGTGGACTCTGCCCTGTCCTGTTTGCTGGTAAATCCCAAACCAGTCTGACTGCATGTCGACCAGCCACAGCTTCTCCATGGAAACACACTGAACCAGTGTTCCTCTCCTCCGCTGCATCAAAGCCACTTTACCTGCTCACACACCTGCTCTCTGTTCATCATCACCTATGTTCTGAAGTGTGACAGCAGTCCTCACAGAGGCTGATCATGTGTTCATGTGTTCATCCTCTGTGAGTGACCCAGCTGCCTTCAGAAACCACTACAACTCCCAGGGTGCATCTCACTGACACACAGCCAATCACAGAGCTTCACCTTCTGTGCAGCTCTGCTGTGACTGGCTTCTCCACAGCAACAGCAGCTAAGGCTCATGGGTATTGTAGTAGTTAAAGCTGTCTGCTTAACCCAACGTGTGAATAATTCAAACAGCTGCTCATCAACCAGCAGAGTCTGAGCCACCAGAGCCGTCAGGACCCGTCAGGATCCATCAGGACCCGTCAGGACCTCAGGACCCGTCAGGACCCATCAGGACCCATCAGGACCCAGCAGCCTCTGCACCGCCGATCTGTAAACTGTGCACCAATAATCGATTCCATTCACTTCACATGGAAACTTTCCCGCTCTCCACACGTTCGTCCCAAAGTTTCTGGAACATGTTCTGCAGTCAGTCAGGTTCGTGCAGCAACAGTTCTACTCTCCAGTGGTTTAAATCAAGGGTGACAGTGTGTGTGTGTGTGTGTGTGTGTGTGTGTGTGTGTGTGTGTGTGTGTGTGTGTGTGTGTGTGTGTGTGTGTGTGTGAGTGTGTGTGAGGGTGTGTGTGTGTGTGAGAGAGAGTGAGTGTGTGTGTGTGTGTGTGTGTTTGGTGGGGGGAGGGGTCGCTGAGGGCGGTCCTCCTGGCCAAGGTGACGACCCGTCGATCACTCCGTCGGCGCCGTCTCTGATTGGCTGTCTGCAGGTGTCCACGTGAACCCTGAGTGAGTTTCGAAGCCTCGAGAGAAAAATGTTCCACAGGTTTAGAGGGAGACGGGAGAAGAGCTCGCGAGCGGGACGGAGAGCGGCCGCGTCACCAGACGGTAACGATGAAGTCAGAGTGAACAGAGAGCCGGTCCACGGTCCTCACGAGCTGCTGCAGGGAACCTGACTGAGCTTCCGGTGTTACCTGACGCAGCGGGAGCAGAACGGAACGAACACCCTGAACAGGTGAGCTGGGCCGACTGTTACAGGTAGACCCGGGGGGAGCAGCAGGTTTGGCTCTGTGCTGTTAGGCTGACGTGATGACGTCAGACTGTGACGTCCACAGAGGGAGAGAATAATTGAAGCAGTGAGGAAATAAAATGCCGATGAACAGGAAGTGACGGCGCTGATTCAGGGCTCACCGTGCTGTGTCTCTGACTGACCTCAGGTCTGTGGGGTCAGCCTGTGTCAGGCCAGCGTCCGTCACAGACCACAGACACCTCTGATCACAGACCAGTCCTCACAGCTGGTCAGAGGTGGAACCTGAACGCAACATGAGCTCAGTGCGACGACAAACTACAGGAACTTTAACGGGACACGACTCAGTCCTGTTCCCACAGTCCTACAGACAAAGGCTGAGAGGATTGTGGGACATGTCTGACAGCAGAGGGACAGTAACAGAGGGGTGTGTGTGTGTGTTTGTGTGTGTGTGTGTGTGTGTGTGTGTGTGTGTGTGTGTGTGTGTGTGTGTGTCTGCTGTTCATGCTGTGGAGGAAACTGCTCTGATCTCAGAGCTGCTTCGACACCAGGGGTTGATTCATTCCTCTGGACCAAAGGGGAAAAGCTGTGGTCCGGTTCGTGTTCTGATCATGAAGGTGGACTCACAGCTGGTTCACAGCTGGTTCACAGCTGGCTCACTGACCGGTCAGTTCATGTAGGATACAAACACAGCACACCTGGGTGACTTGTGACCTGGGTTACAGGTTCTTTAAATAAAACTCATGTAGGAGATTCTGCAGAGACGTTATCACACAGGAACCTTTAAACACTCTAACAGTCTCATTTCCTGTCTCTCCCTCAGTGGTCTGCACCTGTCTCCTCCCATCATGCCCACTGACATGGCTTTACCTCTGTACCTGTCCAAGGAGGAGTTTGTCTACAGGACGACTCCAGAGACATGCCAATCTGCTCTGAACTCCTGCCTGAGGTTTCAGCCTCCACCCTGTGAGGATCAGACTGAGCCTGAGGACGGACAGTCCTCCACCACACACACACGAAAAGCCAAGAAACAGGTGACCTTCGCTGATCACAGAGGCCTGTCTTTAACCAGGGTGAAGGTCTTCTCCCAGTTCAACGACCCCATCGATATCCCTCTGAACGTCCAGGAGATGCTGAGCTCTGCGCTGTCTCTGACGGCCGAGGAGGACAGACTGGTGCTGGACTTTGCTCAGCCCTCCTCAGACTACCTGCACTTCCGTCAGAGCCTGGAGAGGAACCACGTCTGCCTGGAGCACTGCGTGCTGAAGGAGAAGGCTTTAGCAGGAACCATTAAAGTCAAAAACCTGTCCTTTGAAAAGTCTGTGAAGCTGCGGGTGACCTTTGACACCTGGAAGAGTCACTCAGACGTGGACTGCGTGTACGTGAAGGACACGTATCCCAGCTCGTACAGCGACACCTTCTCCTTCGAGGTGTCTCTGCCTGCGGACCTGCAGCCTCACGAGCGCGTTGAGTTCGCCGTCTGTTACGAGGTGGGCGGACACGAGTACTGGGACAGTAACCACGGCAACAACTACAGGATCGTGTGGTCCTCCAGGAAGAGAAGCCATCAGGACGCCTGCAGCCGCCACACAGACTCCTTTGACTTCGGGATTCATTTTGACCCATACGGCAGCCTCACCTGTTCACACGGGATCTTCCCCGAGTGGCCGAGTTACGCCGGATATGAGAACATGGGTCCGTACTACTGAGCATCAGTGAGACGGCGGCAGACGTCTGCGTGGTCCTGTCAGTCTTTAAATCCTGAGAGACTTCAGTTCATGGAGCCTGCTCAGTGTCACGTGTGTGATTCGTATGTTGCACATTACACACATGAACTGTGACACGTGTGAATCCTGAGGTTTTTTTCTTGGTGGTTATTCATTGATTGGTTGTTTGATCTGTAAAATATCAGGAACATGGTGGAACAGTGAGTGTGATTCAGTCTCTCAGAGGCGTCCACACCTGCTCTGCTGCCCTGCAGAGCGTCCTCCTGTGTCCTTTTCCACAGTGCAGCAGAGGACGTGGTGTGGTTCAGTCCTCAGTGACGCGTCAGTCTCTGAACCTGACGTGGTGATGTTTGTGTCTGCACCTGTTCTGTGCTCAGGCCTCTGCTCTCTGAACTGTGCTGCTAAATAAAGTCACGTTTTAAGTTCCTGTAATGTTCCATTAAAATGTTGAACAGTGAAGGTGGAGTGCAGTGGGACAGCAGTCACAGGCTGACGTCCAGGCTCAGGTCACCGTCCATCACAGTCCCTCAGTGAACTGATGAGGTGGCTCTGATACAGAGACCAGCTCGTCCTCATGTACTGAGACAGACTGTCCTCACCTGTTCAGGTCCAGCAGCTCCTCTGATTTTAGTTCTTGATATGAAACATACATTTTTATGTTTTTGTTCCTGTAACATTAAATATGTTTTTAAACAGATTCAGTTCAGTGTTATTTATTCAGCTCCTTCCACAGTCAGAACTGTCTCAGAGCTCTTCACAGACCCAGAGTCTGACCCCAGATCAGCAGACACAGCTCCCTGTGAACCTGGATCACAGGGGGGACCCTCCTGCTGAGGGCCGGGCTGGGTGAGAGGAGGGAGATAGGACAGTTGGGAATGGAGGAGAGGAGAAGGACATGCAGCATATAGAACATGATACACACAGGAAGTGGACAATGTTAGAGGGACAGCATTCAGATTCCTGAGTGGACACTGTGTCCTCAGCAGGTTACAGAATAATAATCAGAGCACAGACACCACTGGTCATTCTTTATGTTACAGCTGCTATAAAATATTAATACGTGTCCTGAACAGAGTAAATGTGTTAAAAATAAACAGCAGCAGGTCAGAGGAGCCAGAGACACCTGCAGACAGGTACCGAGAGAGATGACACGAAGGATCTGATGTCCCTCACCGTCCCTGTCCACCAGGTGGGGACAGAGTGCTGCTGCTGTGTGGACTCACGGCTCTTTACCCAAAGCCACATTAACACACACACACAGAGCAGGGAGGAGGGAAAGGGGGAGGAGTGTTCACAGATCTGACGCAGTGTGAGCTGCCGCCGCCTCACGTCCACTCCCCGCTGCCAGGAAGAGACTCAGCGGCTCGGAAAGCTCAGAGAAACGCAGATATATCCGGGGAGAGCGGTCCGGAGGACGGGCTTCGAGGCGATGAGGACCCCGGTGAGGGACGGAGCGCGCCCGCGGCACCGGACACGGATGTGGGCTTAAAGCCGGAGCTGTGACCGCGGCGGTTTGTTTTCATTGTGTGTTAGTGGCGCAGGAGAAAAGGATGCGTCCGCGGACACACACGCTCCTCCTGCTCCTGTGTTTCCCGACACCAGCTGGCCTTTCTCTCCGCTCTGACGCCGAGGAGCGCGCTGCTTTCTGAGAGAGCCCGTCCACCATGCTGCCCGCTCAGGATCCATGAAAACTCTCAGTGAAAACAAGGAGGAGGAGGAGGAGGGGTCCGGCTGCAGCGCCATGGAGGACAAGGAGAACAATCTGAAAACGGCCCGGCTGTGGAGGGATGCCGCCCTCCGCTCCAGGAAGCTGCGGAGCAACCTGCGCCAGCTCACCCTCTGCTCCAAAAACAACCAGATCACACTGCCGGAGGACATAGCCGAGATAGAGGTGCTCAATCTGGGAAACAACTCCCTGCAGGAGCTGCCTGAGGGGCTGGGATCCACCCTCAACAACCTGCGTATCCTGGTCCTGCGCAGGAACAAGTTCACCACTGTCCCCTGGGTGGTGTTCGAGCTGGTGCAGCTGGTGGAGCTCGACCTGAGCCACAACTGCCTGAGAAGCCTCTCTGAGGGTGTGGGTCAGCTGAAGGGGCTGAAGAAGCTGTGCATCAGTCACAACAAAATCCAGAGTCTGCCGCTTCAGATTGGAGCGCTGCAGGTTTTGGAGGAGCTCGACATCAGCTTCAACGACCTCCACGATCTCCCCGGGTCTTTCTCCAGCCTCGCCAGGTTGCGGACTCTGGATGCAGATCACAACAAGCTGAACCAGTTCCCCCCTGAGATCCTGAACCTCGGTGAGCTGGAGGAACTCGACTGCTCCGGGAACAAGTTCGAAACGTTGCCGGCCGACATCATGAAGCTGCAGTCCATTAAAATCCTGTGGCTCAGCAGTCTTCACGTGTCCACCTTACCTGACGCTTTCTGTCACCTGCACAACCTGGAGAGCCTGATGCTGGACGGGAACAAGCTCACGGTGCTGCCGCCATCTTTTGGAAACCTGCAGAGACTCAAAATGATCAATTTGTCCTCTAACGAGTTTGAGAACTTTCCCCAGGTTATTTTAAGCATCACGGGATTAGAGGAACTTTACCTGAGCAGGAATAAACTGACTCACATTCCTGAGGAAGTAGGTCGGCTGGTGAAGCTGGTGAATCTTTGGCTGGACAATAACAGCATCACATATCTGCCTGATTCGATCGTGGAGCTGGAGAAGTTGGAGGAGCTTGTTTTACAGGGTAACCAAATAGCCATACTCCCAGATCATTTTGGGAAGCTGTCCAAAGTAAACATATGGAAGGTGAAGGATAACCCCCTCATCCAGCCCCCGTACGAGGTGTGTATGAAGGGCATCCCTTACATCGCGGCCTATCAGAAGGAGCTCGCACATTCCCAGCTTGCTGTGAAGCCGCGGCTGAAGCTGGTGCTGATGGGAATGAAAAACGCCGGGAAAACCTGGCTCCGGCAGAGCGTGGTGAGCAGCCAGCAGGACGCTCCAGGAATCCAGGGAAGCAAAGGAATTGAAGTCACTAACTGGGTGGCAGACGCCGACCGCTGTCTCACGTTTCTAGTTTATGATTTATCAGGGAAGCAAAACTACGACCTCATCAAACCCTTCTTCCTGTCCCCCGGTGCTCTCTACATTCTCACCGTCAATCTCAAAACATATTCACACAAGAACTTTTATGCCCACGTCGGGTATTTCCTCCACCTCCTCAGTGCCAAAGTACCCCACGCTGTTGTGTGTTTAGTGGGCACACATGCAGACTTGTGTGCAGAGGTGGAGCTGGAGGAGAAGAGTCTGGACATTCACAGACAGATCGGCCTCCAGGAGAAGAGGGACATCCAGATCCTGAGGAGCCTGGCTCTGCTGGTGGACCAGGCTCTGGAGCAGGGCTACAACGTCCGCACCTCCAGCCCTCACGTCAACTTCTACGGCGTCTCAGACAGGAACCTGAGGCGGAGGAAAGCCCAGCTGCAGTACATGCTGAACCACAGGCTGCAGATCCTGTCTCCTGTCCTGAGCGTCAGCTGCACAGAGACACAGAGGAACATCCAGAGGCTGAGGGAGAAGCTCATGTCTGTTGCAGACCACAGGGACATCTTCCCCAACCTCCACCGTGTGCTGCCGAAGTCCTGGCAGATGCTGGAGGAGTTGCACTTTAAGCCCAAAGACTTGTGGCTCTCGTGGTGGGACTCGGCACGTCTGGGCCTCCAGGCGGGGCTCACGGAGGACCGGCTGCAGAGCGCCTTATCCTACCTGCACGAGAGTGGGAAGCTGCTGTACTTTGAAGACAGCTTCACTCTGAAGGAGTATGTTTTTCACAACCTACCACGGTTCATTGCAATTCTTAACGTCTTCTTCCAGAGGGACGAGTCCACACTGTTGGACCGGCTCTTGTCAGAGGGGGAGAGAGGCGACAAGGGGAGGGTGAGTCTGGTTATAGAGGACGAGAAGGGAGAGAACCTCAGGGTGAGCCATCTGCAGCACCACGTGGAGGGCTTCCTCCAGCACGGCCTGCTACCCTCGAACGTCATCCGTCTGCTCCTCAGGCCGCTCATCCAGACGCAGCAGGACCTGCACCTCATCATGGAGCTTCTGGAGAAGATGGGCATCTGCTACTGCATCAACAAGCCCCGCACCAAGCCCCTGAACGGGGCCACAGCGTGGTACAAGTTCCCCAGCTACGTCAGTAGCCAAGAGCCCCGTGTTGAGGCTCCGGCCAGCGGGAGCTCTCTGCCTCAGTGTCACTTCCTCTCTGTGGAGCAGCTGCACATCCAGTACAGTTTCCCTTTCCTGTTTCCTCCTGGACTGTTCGCTCGCTTCAGCGTGCAGATCAACAGCCACGTGGTCCAGAGGTCGGACGGCAGGGACCAGATCTGCGCCTACCGGGGCAAAGTCCCCGTGGTGATCAGCCACCGGCCCTCCAAAGGGGGACGGGCAGAGACTCTGTCCATCGCCAGTCACGCCTCGCTGCCCAACATCTGGACGGCCTGGCAGGCCGTGACGCCGCTGGTGGAGGAGCTGAACGTGCTGCTGCAGGAGTGGCCCGGCCTGCACTACTCTGTTCACATTCTCTGTTCCAAGTGCCTGAAGAGAGGGTCGTCCAGCCCGCACGCCTTCCCAGGTACGTCCCCTTCACTGCAGGGGTCAAACACACCTCCACACACCACTCTCACATAATGTCCATGTATGTAAACACACATATTCACACCTGTGCTCTCTGCATACAGGTACACACACACACTCAGATCTTCACTCTGCTGAAGCTGAAACATGAAGAAGACTCAGATTTTTATGGAAACAAGTTTTAACTAAACTAAATTTGACAAATCTTTAATAAACACAACGTGTTTGATATTTGAAGCATCAGACTTTGACCTGAGCCCATCGCTGCTTTCAGCTCAGACACAATAACATGACACACATCAGCTGCTGGGATTTCCTGAGCTAATGTACGTGATGTTTACCTGCTGCAGAGAGAAGCTCAGTGCTGCTTCAGTTCATAAAAGATGCAGATGATGACTCTACATGCCGGGAAGCTTGGTGGGGGCGGGGCGGGGCAGTGGGGGGGGGGGGGGGGGGGGGGGTAGGGGCAGAGGCTGTTTCTGACATTAGGTTAGACAGAGGGGGTACACGGGGTAAACCCTCCCCCCGTCTCACATAATCCTCAGGCAGTGTGACCTGCTTTCACTGAACGTCTCTGATTGTAGTGATGAAGGGGGGGGGTCATGTGATGTCAGAACGCCGTCTCTGTGATGATCCCTGTACCAAACAATTACTGATCAGACTGATAGGAAATAACTGATGATGTCAGTGTTGAGGTCATTTCCTGGTTCTGACAGTTTCCTGCTCTGTCTGATTGACTTGAAATCATGCTGAACGTCTGTTTTTCTGCTTGACCTTTGTCCTCAGATGATTTTCTGATGACTGAACACTTTGATTAGCAGATGAACTAAGAACAGAAATGGATGCAGGCCTCCATCTTTAACCCAAACCAGACTCCCTTCACAGAACAGCTCAGGTTAAAGTTACAGGAGTTACAACAGTAATTAAAGGGCTCAGGTGGACGTGGGCCCAGGTGGACGTGGGCCCAGGTGGACGTGGGCTCAGGTGGACGTGGGCCCAGGTGGACGTGGGCTCAGGTGGACGTGGGCTCAGGTGGACGTGGGCTCGTAGAGTCCGGCAGCAGCAGCAGGATGTCTGAGGCTTCAGGATGTTGGAGTAAAGTTTTTCATGCAGTTTTTTTGATAATAATCATGAATGTGTGTTGAAGTGCAGCAGACTGTGGGTGTGATGTCAGTGTGGTTACAGCTGTGATGGATCCGTGTGTCGCTGCAGTGAGTCTGACGGGGCGGAGGCCGCTCGGCCCGAACAGGAAGTGCTCGGTTTGTCTCGAGGGGCCGAAGAAAGAAAAGTGTCAGAGCAAAGAAAAGAGCTTTTATCAGACGCCGGGGAGGAACTTCCTCACCGCGTCATGTGACATGATGCGTGAAATTCAGAAAAAGAGCCAGAGCCCGAGCTGCTCTCACAGGAAGCAGTTTGGACTCTGGAGGTGGAGGCGGGTGGAGAGGGAGGTGTCGAATGGAAACACCAGCAGAGCAGCGACTGTGTGTTGTGTTATTCCAGCGCACAGACACACACATACCTCTGTAAAGAGATCTCCCGGGTCGTGTTGGAGCGGCGCGTTTCCTCCGGCCTTTTATGGACATGGTATTTTTGGCTGCAGCGCGTCGATGCAGAGTTCAGGCTCCACAGAGCCGAGCACACTGAACACAGCAAACAGCCTCGGCCTGCTTCAGCCACAGGCTGCGTCCTCTGACCGTCTGCAGGGGCTCCCTCCCCAGGTGTGACAAGGTGTGATCTCTGTGCAGTCACAGTGGTCGTCATCAGGCCGCTGGATGTTTGTGTTCAACACTTTCCCTCAGAGACACATCCTGACTCAGCAGCTGATCACAGTGTGTGTCTGTGTCTCTGTGTGTGTGTCTCTGTCTCTGTGTGTCTCTGTGTCTCTGTGTCTGTCTCTGTCTCTGTGTGTCTCTGTGTGTCTCTGTGTCTCTGTGTGTCTGTGTGTGTCTCTGTGTGTCTGTGTGTGTCTCTGTGTCTCTGTGTGTGTCTCTGTGTGTCTCTGTGTGTCTCTCTGTGTCTGTGTGTCTCTCTGTGTCTCTCTGTGTCTATGTGTGTCTCTGTGTGTGTCTCTGTGTCTCTGTGTGTCTCTGTGTGTGTCTCTGTGTGTCTCTCTGTCTCTGTGTGTCTCTGTCACTCTCCCTCTCTCTGTGGATCCGTCTCAGTCTGACTCTGCTGCTCAGCTGGTTCCAGTTAATCCAGTTAGTGGATCTGTGGGATTAAACCTGGTTTCAGACTCGTAGTTGAACAGTCAGAGCTTATTTATCTCAGCCTGTAACACGAGAGTCTTCCTACGTCAGACAGAGGGGTGGCCCTACCTGTCCCTCAGGTGTCTGTCAGTGTGTGTCCCCTGCAGACGTCCTCCTCCCACATTAATGTTGACACTTGTCGGCAGCTTGTTGTAGCTGCAGGCTTCGCTCTGCGCCTGCTGCCGTCCTGTGATGTGTTTCCTGTGAGGCTCAGGTGTGAGTCCTGACATGTTTGGACTGGAAGCTTCACTTTAACAGAGGAAACCTGAAGCTTTCAGACCAGCTTTTTATGAGACCGTCATAAATCAAGTGTTAATCATTTGATATGTTTGAAGGTGAGTTTCCTGTGACCTGAGCCTCCAGGGAACGTTTTTAATGTCACCAGCTGAGGACGGACCGTGCATCACTGGTCTCTCAGTGGTTTGTGTCCGTTGTCCTGTGTCAGTGTCTTTGTGTCTGTTGTGTGGACGGCGTTCCACAGGCGCTGCTGCTGCTCTGTAATGTGATCAGCAGCCAGAGGAAACAGCTCCTGAGCTTTAAAACACTGATTATAGCTCGTCCTCTGCCCATGAAAACACTGCTGAATGCTGGGAAATGACACGACCTCGGGCTGCGGCCAACAACCCCAGCGTGTCAGTGGAGATCTGACGAGGGTCAGTCGATCCGCTTCAACACATTTCTGGCTTTTAAAGTGACGGAGCCCTTCTGGACCAGGACTGAAAGCAGCTGCTTCTCTGAAGCTTAATGTGACACAGGCTGTGTTTCAGTTTCAGTTTCAGGCTGAATCCAAAGAGCCTCGTCCTCTGATGATGGAGACGGTCGTTAACAGAGAGCAGGTCTGAGGTGGAGGCTCACTCCTCCTCTCAGGCCTGTGAGGCTGAATCGATCAGTAATCTGTGAGAGGATGGCAGAGCTGTTACATCACCCTGCAGTAATCCTGCTCACACACTCTGTGATGACGGTGGGTCCCTGAACGCATCAGCTGACTGTCATGTTCAGGAAGCTCTGATGGGTGATCTTTGGGGGGGGGGGGGGGGGGGGGACGGTCTGTCTTCAGTCTGGACTTAAATCAAAAACTAGGAGGAGGAGGGGGGAGCTCAGAGGGAAACGAGCCGAGCGGAGCAGGAATGTGAAGGATTCCTCTACCTGCTGATGTGTGTGTGTGTGTGTGTGTGTGTGTGTGTGTGTGTGTTTCTGTGTGTTTCTGTGTGTGTCTGTGTGTGTGTGTGTGTGTGTGTGTCTGTGTGTGTGTGTGTTTCTGTGTGTGTGTGTGTGTCTCTGTGTGTGTCTGTGTGTGTGTGTTTCTGTGTGTGTCTGTGTGTGTGTGTGTGTGTGTGTCTGTGTGTGTGTGTTTCTGTGTGTGTGTGTGTGTCTCTGTGTGTCTGTGTGTGTGTGTGTCTCTGTGTGTCTGTGTGTGTGTGTTTCTGTGTGTGTGTGTGTGTGTGTCTGTGTGTGTGTGTCTGTGTGTGTGTTTCTGCGTGTGTGTGTGTCTGTGTGTGTGTGTGTGTTTCTGTGTGTGTGTCTCTCTGTGTGTTTCTCTGTGTGTCTCTCTGTGTGTCTCTCTGTGTCTCTCTCTGTGTGTGTGTGTACATTCCTGGGTGCTGATGTCAGCCCTCTGTGTGTTACTGTGTGACTCCTCTCGGTCACAGTCCTGCTCGGCTCAGCTGATTCTTCCTTCTTGCTCTTTTCTCTTGGATCAATGTTCAGTTTTTCTTCATGTGCTTTGATTGTTTAGAGTCTGAGCTGATAAACTGTGGATCCTCTGACTCCGGCTTCATGTGATGGGGCGAGTGTTTCCCTGGGTTTTGCCCCTCAGGCTGAATCTGGCTGTGTGAAAGGAAAGCCTGCAGACAGAACTCAGGGCTGAAAATATTTAATGTATGATATTAGAATATGGTCAAACCTCAATGAGCAGAATGATCCACAGGTCACCTGGGAAAACTTGGGCCTCACCACCTCAGCATTGTTCTGCTGTGGCGTCTGGAAAACCACTGTCATGTTTTTCACATGGTGAACTGAGCGTGTGTCATGTGACCGCAGCAGGTGAAGACACTGGACACGAAAAGCAGGTCAATCTGAGGCAGATAAACCCGGATCAGACTGAAAACAGGCATTAATATGTGAACGTAATCCTGCTGCACGCAGAATAAAGCAGAGCGGCCGCGCCGTGGTCACATGATGCAGCGACGTCTGAGAGGAACACAGAGGCTGTGAATCACCTGAGGGACGCAGACGCTGGACGTGACCTCTGTGGGACTCACTTCACGTCCCCAAGTCAAGGTGCTTTACCTGTCCCAGACCACATCTGGACTCTGGAGACAGGGAGCAGGCCTGTCCCAGACCAGGTTCAGCTGCAGCTGTCTGATCTGAGACCTGTAGTGAGGTCAAGTGTGTCCAGATGACAGCAGTAAACACCTGGACCAGGTTTGACCAAACATGTCGAACTCAGCGTGTGTGTGTGTGTGAAATGCAGACTCACAGTAACAATGGCCGACATGAAGCTACACACACACACACACACAGCTGCCTGTGCTGCAGCTCTTTGCCCTGAGTTCAGACTCCCAGGCTCTTCCTGCAGTGTGTGTGTGTGTCTGAATTCTGAGCAATGTGTGTTAATGTGTTATTCTCTGTGTGTTAAAGCACAGTAACTGTACCTGTGTGTTTGCACAGTCATTAGAACAGAGCAGATTATTACAGACAATAATTTCTCCACAAAATCCAGTTTATGCAAAAAAATCTTTTTCTGTTGTAAACAAAGAAAATGACGTCGCCACAGCAACGTGATCTTAGTATTAATCACTGCAGGTGTTATTATTATTATTATTACAGTTTAATCCTCTGTCATTTGACCAAAGCTCTGATTTATAATCTGCTCAGTTTGATTTATGACGGCTCAGCTCATCGTACAGTGTCTCAGTAAAATCCAGGTGACTGTACCTGTTAAACAGTGAGTGAGGTTCAGCCTGGCAGAGCAGAGCAGCCTGGGAGACAAAGCTCAGGGTAAAATGTGACTAATGCCCACGTGCATAAACTCAGAACTGACCTTAAATCCAGGTCCTCACGGGCGGACTCAGCGCCCCCTGCTGGATGGAGAACCACAGCACTGCTCAGGTTTAGGTTTTACTGATTCATTATAAACTGTGGATGTGATTCATAGAAGAACCAAAGACTTCGTTCTTTGTTCTGTTCTCCCTGTGTTCTCTCTGTGTTCTCCCTGTGTTCTCTCTGTGTTCTCCCTGTGTTCTCTCTGTGTTCTCCCTGTGATCCTTCAGTCCGCTCAGACACATGAGCTCATCGATCAAACCCAGAAACTTCCTGCAGTATTATTCAGAATC
Organism: Toxotes jaculatrix; assembly: GCF_017976425.1. NCBI lineage: Eukaryota > Metazoa > Chordata > Actinopteri > Toxotidae > Toxotes > Toxotes jaculatrix. The sequence goes on along the minus strand of NC_054409.1, from coordinate 25,206,713 downwards.
CATCAACATGATTATTGTTTCCATTGATCATTTTGTTGTGTGGTCTGTGAAACATCAGATAATAGTGAGTCCAAGATGGAGTCTGACAATGTCCTCAGACGTCCTGTTCAGTCCAGAATCCAGAGACAAAGCTTGAAATGTTCAGCTGTTAAAACTGTTGGTTGGTTGGTGGGTGGGTGGGTGGGTTGGTTGGTTGGTTGTTTGGTTGGTTGTTTGGTTGGTTGTTTGGTTGGTTGGTTGGTCGGTTGGTCGGTTGGTCGGTTGGTTGGTTGTGTTTAACAGGTGAACTGTTTGTTGTGTTGCAGGTGAGCTGCTGAGCCAGCCGCGGCCCGAGGGTCTGACTGAGATCATCTGTCCAAAGAACGGCTCAGAGCGGGTCGACGTGGCTCTGGTTTACCCCCCGACTCCCACCGTGGTCAGCCCCTGTCTCAAATGACCCACACCGCACCCCCCCACCCCCCCACAGGTCTGGACCGGACTCCTGGCCCGGCTCGTCTCACTCGTCCACCTCCACTCCTGACTGACTCTGCTACAACCCCCCCAACCCCCCAGCCTGTGCCCCGCCCCCCCACACAGCCTCAGGCTGCGTCTCACTGGTGTCACGTGAACACGTCACTGCTTCATATGTACGTAAACATGTTTATCCTGTCCTCTCTGTCCTCCACACGCATGAACACTGGCACACAACAAACACACATTCTGCATCACTGCTCAGAAATTCAGTGTCTCCGGGCCCCTGGTTTGGTTCGGTTTGGTTCGGTTTGGTTCCTGCTCAGAGTTTCACCTCAGTGTCTGTTGGTTTTTAAAAAAAAGTGAATATTAAGTTCAGTCTTGTTGTGTTGCAGGCTGATCGTCCCTGATCCAGGTCCTGGTCCTGATCCTGGTCCTGGTCCTGACGTCTCATCACACTGAACTGTATCTGAGGAGCCTGGACTGATCCACACAGTCACAGACCGTTGTCCTCCTCTCAGCTCCTTGTGGACAGAGGAGACAAAGACGTGTTCAGGTGGAGGAGAATTAGAAAAATGAACTGAGACTGTTTCTGTGTCATCAGTTATCTGAGGTTTAAGATTTAAACCAGGTTTAAACTTCAGTCGAACTAAACTAAATCACCTGAACGTCGTGTATCTGACGGTGAAACAGCAGGAACTGATCAGAATTTAGGCAAAACTGTTCGACTATGATTCTCCTGTTTATTACACTGATGACAGTGTGTGTGTGTGTGTGTGTGTGCGTGTGTGTGTGTGCGTGTGTGTGTGTGTGTGTGTGTTCATCTGGACTGAGCGACTGAAGGATAAACTCCTCAGGTTGTTCTCTGGTTTTCAGACTCTGTCCAGCAGCCAGTGAAACGCTGAACCAGTCAGATGTTCAGTGTCACAGAAACAGCCTCATGTCACAGGACAGGGTCCATGTCCACCTGTCCAACACAGGGCGGCGGTCTCAGCACAGACCCACTCTTCAGATGTGTCCACGCAGTAAAGACAGTAGAAACGTGATCTTTTATGCCACGGGTGTCAGAGTCCAGTGGGATCTGTACAGATGTCTCTCTGCACTGTCTCTGACCCAGGGGTGTCAAACCTGTCCACAAAGGGCCGGTGTGGCTGCAGGTTTTTGTTCCAACCAATGAAGAGCACACAGTTTGACCAATCAACTGTCTGAAGACTGAGATCAGTTGATTAAATGAGTCAAGTCTGGTGTGCTGCTGCTTGGTTGGAACAAAAACCTGCAGCCACACCGGCCCTTTGTGGACAGGTTTGACACCCCTGCTCTGACCAAACCACGTCTCATGTCATTGCCTGTCGTCCAGGAAGTGACTGTAAATAAACCAAGGAGAAGAGCATCAGGTGTTTGTCTTCGTTTCACCACACGTGGACTCGTTTGTCTCTGGCCTGTGGAGGGAAATGATGTAAATAATATCTTTATTTTTGTATGTCCACTCGAGGTGTCTCCTCTCCAGCTGACTCAGAGTGCACACAGGGTTTTCTACGTAGCTGGTTCCAACATGTCACAGTGTAACATGAAATACCAAAAACAAATAAACCAACACCTGGCTTTAGTACCACTGCACCCTGTGTGTGTGTGTGTGTCTGTGTGTGATCACGTCAGATTAAAGTCTGAATGATTTTCTGTTTTTCATATTGTTAAATTCCACAGCAGAGCTGAATGAAGCAGGAGCAGGTAGGAACAGCTGCTCCCTGTTCTCCTCACACTCCCTGATCAGCTGTGATGAACCACACTGAAGAACGTGGGCAGTGACGTGACGTGTAACGTGACATGTGTAAAGATCTGCAGCTCCAGCTGCTTCAGAGAGAAACTGTTTCCTGCGTGTGTCCAGGGGGAATGACCGGGTCCTGGGGACTCACGTGCTGTTGGTTTCTGTCTTCATTGACCTTGTTGACAGGAAAATCAGCAGCTTGTTCCTGTTTCTTCTGCTCTGAACTCCACTGTGTTTCCACACTGTGATCACAGCTAACATCAGACATCAGTGCAACAAGTCATTTTACATCAGTCTGTTAATAACCCGCACGTTCTCATCTGAAATCAGACATTTATCAACATTTATTGATTAAAATTAGACGAAGAAGGCGAGTGCTCCTCCTGACCGGCAGGGGGCGCTGAACCTGTGCAGAGGCTGAAGAAGAGGCTCACTGTCCCCGGACCTTCCTCTTCCCTCCGCGGCCTCAGAGGTAGGAGCTGCGTCCTGAACATGAAGAGTAGAATCTGTGTTTAATCTTCATTAAATCTTCATCATCCTGCTTTTAAACCCGCTGGGTTCGGTTCGTCATCGTTAAACACGTCGGGAGAAGTTAGATGTTTGTGAACTGAGCCGTAAATTCTGCTTTTATCTGAACATTTGTTAAAATGCCGGGTTGGAGTATCGCTGCTGTCCGCCATGTTGGCTGCGTCTGACGATGAAAAACATTTTACGGTTTCAAACTAAGTTTAATGATATTTCAGCTCATTGTGTGTGTGTGGGACAGTTTGTGGTGTTTTCTGAGGTTAGCTGCTGTTTATCTGTGATGTGTGTGAAGTCGGTGCCGCAGGCTGAGCTAATGCTAACCCGCAGCTTGAGCTAATGCTAACCCGCAGCTTGAGCTAACGCTAACCCGCAGCTCTGGAGCCTCACCGGGCAGAGCTTTCACCGAACACTCAGCTTCTTCTCTTTTTACAGATAATCTGAAAATGGTCCGCTACTCTCTCGACCCCGAGAACCCGACCAAATGTGAGTAAGCCTGAGCTCCGTGTGTGTGTGTGTGTGTGTTCTGTGTGTGTTCTGTGTGTGTGTGTGTGTGTTAGACCGGAGGCTGTGATGACTTCTTAGGACACCTTTGGATTAAACATGAAAATAACTGACTGACAGATCTGAGTCTCCGGATGTGTTGAAGACACTTTGTGCCCAAACAACCAGCTTTGGTTCTGTGTGTTAAAAACCTGCTCCTGTGTTTCAGCATGCAAGTCGAGGGGCTCCAACCTCCGAGTCCACTTCAAGGTGCGTTGGTCCTGATGAGTCCACATGTTGGTTCAGAGTTAGAAAGTTTGGCTGAAGTTAAATTAACTCGTAGCTCAGTTAGTAACTGAAACACTGGTGAACGGTTTTCACTGTGAGGACGTGCTGAGTCCCTTTGTCTTCCTGTTTATTATAGATGAACTGATTTGTCTTGATAGTGTAAGATCCAGTTTGTAGTTTAACAGCATGAAGACATGATGAGTTCAGCTGTGTCAGGAGGTAGAAGCACATGTCTGACATTTTCCTGTCGGAGCCTGACGTGTGGATGTTTCCTGAACAGAACACCCGTGAGACGGCTCAGGCCATCAAAGGCATGCACATCCGCAAGGCCAACAAGTACCTGAGGGACGTCATCGTCAAGCACCAGTGCGTCCCTTTCCGTCGCTACAACGGCGGAGTTGGCAGGTGTGCCCAGGTGAGCTCTGACGATGGCTGGAGCGTTGAGTGTGTTTAAAAGTTGCAGTGATGACTATCTTAGGACACCTTTGGATGAAAGATGAAACTAACGTGTTAATCTGAGCAGCTTTTGTGAATCCGATCGCTGCAGCTCAGTCGGAGGAGGGAGAGAACGTTTCCTGTAAACTGTGTGTTGTTTTCAGGCCAAACAGTTCGGCTGGACGCAGGGACGCTGGCCCAAGAAGAGCGCAGAGTTCCTCCTGCACATGCTGAAAAACGCTGAGAGCAACGCTGAGCTCAAGGTGCGTTCGAGTCGCTGCACTCACCTGCTTTTCCTCCGAGTTCAGACTCGTGACTGACTCTGTTTTATCAGAGTAGAAGTTACAGTTTAACACGCCGCCATGTTTTCCATGATGCGCTGCCTTGATGATTAATGATGAACTGATGAGAAAATAAGGTGTTAGTGCATCGTGCACGGCTCCATGTTCACTGTGAGACAGCTGTGGGTGAATGTGCCACATTAGAGGGAAGAACCTGTTTCTGGGCGACGTGATTTTATGATTGAGTTGAATCTGTCCTTAGATAAACCACAGATCCGTGTTGGACTGGTGGACACGTCTCTGTCCAAGCTCAGGCTTTGTTCTGTTGACAGAAACCAGAGCAACGTGAAACATTTCACGATGAATTTACCTGAGATTCAGTTAAAACAGTGAGTAGAATGAAAGTGTAGTGAGTGACAGTCCTGATCCCGTCTGTCACAACATGGTGAAGAAGAACATCCACTGGATGTTAATCATGAACAGCTCTGCAGCAGGACGACTTTGTACAGTTGAACATCAGTGATGTTTGTCGGGGCTGAGAGCAGGACAAGTGTTGAACACGTCACAGGATTCAGCTGTGAGGTAAAGGTGTGTCTGACCTGTCTGTGGCTGGATGTCCATGTGGTCTCAGGGTCTGGACGTGGACTCTCTAGTCATCGAGCACATCCAGGTCAACAAGGCCCCCAAGATGAGGAGACGCACCTACCGCGCCCACGGACGCATCAACCCCTACATGAGCTCCCCCTGCCACATCGAGATGATCCTGACCGAGAAGGAGCAGATCGTCCCCAAACCAGAGGAGGAGGTCGCCCAGAAGAAAAAGGTACAGTACACCGAAAAATGAAGGACAGGTGGACGGACGACAGTGCGTTCAGATGGAAGTAAAGTTAAACGTCAGTGTGTGAGCAGCAGAGTGAAACTGCTCCATCAGAATACATCTGTTTATTTAAAGTGTTGATCTGTCTGAGCACGCTCCGTCCCCCATGTCCTCCCTGTCCTCCCGTCTGCTTCCTGTGGTTGCAGTGATGACTTCTTAGGACACCTTTGGATACACCCATGAAAACAAACTGTTATGATTCTGAGCAGCCAAACGTGTGAGCAGCGTCTCGTCCTGTGTGTCCAACATGTCACTGACTCTGAGTTTTCATCTGCAGGTTTCACAGAAGAAGCTGAAGAAGCAGAAGCTGATGGCACGGGAGTAAAAACTAATAAAATGGAAAAGTTGTTATCACTCAGGCGTCTGGGTCTTTGTCTTTTTACCAACTTTACTCTGAGTTTCTGGTCCCTTCCTGTCTCAGCGGCTCATCACAACACTCGTGATGCTGCGTTTAACACGTGTCAGTGGGAGAAGACGACAGGAAGCTGGGGTCGGACCTGAGGTCCAGATTTCACTGTCACTGGAGCCCAGAGCAGCGAGTCCTCACACCTGAAGCTGGAGTCGACTCAGGTGTGAGGCCGACCTGCAGCCCACAGGTGAGGGTGGAGAGCAGTGATCAGGCCCAGCTTTATCTGACAGAATGATGGTTGAGCCTCACAGTGTCTGATGGAGTGAAGGTAGTTTGTGTGCTGAGCCTCTGATCTCAGGCCTGATTAATCAAACACAGATCAACGTGTTAAACCGGCCCAGCTGTGACAGTGCTGTCCCATAACTGACCACAGGGAGGCGCCATCGTCTCACTGATCCCGGTCTCAGACGGTGATGAGAGCCCAGCAGGAACCAGCTGACCGGTGTTTTCCATCCTCACTGAGTCTGACGGCTGGTGGTTCTGTTAGTGAGCCGGAGAACCAGAGCTCAGGACGAACTTCCGGTTTCTCTTCATTCACAAACCAGGTCTGAATGTGAGCCGTGTTTATATGGACATGTCTGAGTCCAGGTGGGTGAGGAGCCGGATCAGCTGTCTGAGCTGTGACAGGACCGAACACAGGGGGGCGCCAGTAGACCACAGTCTGAACACGGTCCGGACCTGGACACGGTCCAGACCTGGACACGGTCCTGGTGTTTGTCGTATTTGACGTGTGGAGTTTGTTAATGAGAAAATCACAGCGTCAGTTGTGAGTGTTGGAAAGTTATTAGATCCCAGAAAGAGATTTTATATGTAATGAAACACGGTCCGTCCTGAAACCTGCAGCAGCGTCTGATGAGTTTTTCATTACTGACTCAGAAAAAGCTGAAAGTGTCTCAGTGACTTCAGCTCATCTGTTTCTGATCAGTATTGATCATCAGACCTGCTCTGCAGATTCCTGCGTGATCTTAGTATTTTGTTATATTTATATATTTGCATTGCGCGCTGATTCCACGCAGCTGAAATGAACCGAACTCATTTTTACTGTTCGTGAGAAAAGATGAAATAATGTGACTGAACTTTTTTTGTGGAAACGGGAAGCTGCTGGTGTGGTGCTGGTCTGATGCTGGTGTGGTGCTGGTGTGGTGCTGGTGTGGTGCTGGTCTGATGCTGGTGTGATACTGGTGTGGTGCTGGTGTGATACTGGTGTGGTGCTGGTGTGGTGCTGGTGTGATACTGGTGTGGTGCTGGTGTGGTGGATTTCTCTCCTCTTTCTAAAGCTCCGGTGTTTGTGAAGCTAAGAGGCCGAAGCACGGATCCTGATCCGGATCCAGAGGGTTTCGATGAGGTGAACTGACCTGGGCCTGTGTGTGTGAACCCGCCTGCTTTAACGTTTATTTAATGAATAATTGATTTTACAGAGAAACAGAAACTTTCTCTCTTTAAACGCTGAATAGATTCATATTTATATCCGGATGTTGATTCATCTGAATTCTCTTTAAATTCAGCTTCTTCCATAAAAACTGAAAAAGTCCGTTTAACATCAAACAGACTCGTTTCCGTTTGATCATCCAGAGAATCAGAGCCGAGCCTCTCATCCAATCAGGACGCTCTCCTGAACACCGACCGCCTACGTCACTGCCAGGTCATCCAATCCGGACAGAGCCCCCCTCGCCCCCGGGCCCACCCCCCCGCCCTCCGTTTCCTCCTCTCAAACTTTGGACCCGGAGCCTGATAGACCGCCGGACCAGATGATCCGCTTTTATTATCTCAGAACTTCTTGAACTCAGCAGAGAAAGACTCTCTCTCATCGGCCTGGGTTGGAAGTGGGCCTGGATCCGGGACCGTCTGCGGGGGAAGCTGAGGTCCTCCTGCGGTGCTCAGGTTCATTCTGGGTCTTTTACTGAAGCTGGAAAATTTGGGAATTTGCTGGTAGATCGAGCCTGACATGGGTTTTGAGTGTGACTCCAGGAAAGAGCGGGTTTTGGTTTAGTTTCAGTGCGGACTCTGTCAGGTGCGCAGGGCCCTAACCCCACAGAGACCTGCCCCAGTCCTCCCGGATCACCCAGAGAAGTGGTAATGTTAGCGGTGGGTCAGATGGACGGGTCCCGACAGAGCGCCTTCCTCCTCAGCACCCCTCCTTTGGCAGCTCTGCACAGCATGACCGAGATGAAGACCCCGCTGTATCCCGCGTACCCGCTCTCCTCCACCGGCCCCAACTCTTCTACCTCACCGGCCACCACCTCTCCCAACCCGGGCGGCATGGCCGTGTCCTCCCCGGGGATCAAAAGCTCCACGGGGCTGTCGTCGGGGCTCGGCTCCCCGCAGCAGTGCTCCTCCGCCACCCCTCACGGAATTAACGACATCCTCAACCGGCCCTCCGTCTCCTCTGCCGGCGCCACAGTCGCCGTGGCCGCCGCCGCCGCCTCGTCCTCGGCGGGGATTCTGTCAGGGCTGCCCCGGTTCAGCAGCCTCAGTCCTCCGCCGCCTCCCGGACTTTACTTCACCCCCAGCGCCGCGGCGGTCGCGGTGGCCCGGTACCCGAAGCCCTTGGCGGACCTTCCGGGCAGGACGCCGATCTTCTGGCCCGGAGTTATGCAGAGCCCGCACTGGAGGGACGCCCGGTTTGCGTGTTCACCCCGTAAGTGTGTGCGGTGTCCGTGCGGCTTGTTAAATATTCAGATAATAATAAAATGATTTGCTGAGAATAAAACAGCGCTGAAGGCCTGAGTGTTAGAGCCGAGCTTCTCTGACTGTCCACAGAAATAAGCAGGGCTCACCCTCTCACTCCTGTCTGCTTTTCATGCTTTCATCTCTTCACTGTTTCAGATCAGAACTCCGTGTTACTGGACAAAGACGGGAAAAGAAAACACACGCGACCCACGTTTTCTGGACAACAGATTTTTGCGCTGGAAAAAACTTTTGAACAGACTAAATATCTGGCGGGGCCGGAGAGAGCGCGGCTGGCCTACTCCCTGGGAATGACGGAGAGCCAGGTCAAGGTAATTCAGAAGTGCACTGACAAAACCGGCAAATTAACAAAGAAACACAGCCCAGGAAAATCCGATTCTTCTGTTTGCAGAAGAGAAAAATAACTTTTTATCTCACGCAAAATTATTTTCTTGATTTTTGATCAAACGCTTCCAGTAAATTAAAAATTTCACCTTCAGTTAAATTAATTTAACTCATGTTTTCTGCAGCTTTTTCAGCCCGAACCTCAAAAATCAAAACATCGAATCAAAATGCCATTTAATGCAAAAGCTTCCATAAGGCCTTTCTATCATTCTGGCATGAGCTTCATTTCATCCGCTGTTGTGTTGCATGGAATTCTATTTATTATTATTATTATTATTATTATTATTATTATTATTATTGTCATTATTATTATTATTGTCATTATTATTTTATTAATAATATTAATATTATTTTGAATGTGGTTCTGGGCACAAACTTTTTTGGATTATTATAATTATCATCACGCTTTAATGCTCAGAGTCTAAAATCAAAGCTGCCGCTTCTTAATCAGAGAATCAAAGCAAAAAGTGAAATGTGTGTGTGTGTGTGTGTGTGTGTGTGTGTGTGTGTGTGTGTCTCAGGTGTGGTTTCAGAACAGAAGAACTAAGTGGAGGAAAAAGCACGCGGCGGAAATGGCCTCGGCTAAAAAGAAGCAGGACTCGGAGACCGAGCGGCTGAAGGGGACATCGGACAACGAGGACGAAGACGACGACTACAACAAACCTCTGGACCCGAACTCGGACGACGAGAAGATCACACAGCTGCTGAAGAAACACAAACCGGGCTCGGCTCTGCTGCTCCACACGTCGGAGAACGACAGCTCCTAACCGCCCCGCGGCGGGACCGGGCTCCCGGACTCGGTCGCACCCGAAGCTTCGCTTCGTTTTCCCGCTGATTCTTTTCGTTTTGTTGTCTCGGTGGTGGAGGAGGACTCCTGCCCGCGCGGCGCGAGGACACCGCAGAGGACACGTCAGGCCAAATCACGGACCGGGCCCGCAGAGACGGTACCGAGCCTGTAAATAGAACCGTGAGTCGCGCGAACAGAGACGATCCTGCTGTGAATAATTTAAATGTGAGGACAGGATTTTACAGACTGCTCAGATCAGCTGATTTCATTTTGTATTTCAGTGACAATTTATTCCACTAAATACCCACGAGCCCTGCTGCGGGTCCGTGAAGGCCTCCTGACTCATCAGTCTCAAATTAGGAGGAGATCCTGAACGCACCACACGCACCTGTACATACATGAGAAAAATCTGCTCCCACGTTTCTAATTTATCTGTTTGAGTTGTGAGTGACGCCTGCAGCTGTGTATCATGGCAGGTGAATGTAACGCACTTTTATTTAATAAAAACTCAAAGGTTTGATTTGGTTTGTTCCACCTGAAAAAAAAAATGGACCGGAGCTGATTAACCAATTAATCACGGCCTTAATCGAATATTCTAATCGATATTCATTCTTTAACTCCTGATTTTATTCCTGCCGCGACGCCGCCACGTTATTATTATTACTATTATTATTACTGTTATTATTCATATTATTATTTAGATCGACACTATTATTATTATTATTATTATTATTATTATTATTATTATTATTATTATTATTATTATTATTATTATTATTATTATTGTTGTTATTATTGTTATTATTATTATTGGTGTTATCAGTGTGTCGCTTTCTTATTTGCCGCCCTCTGCGCTTTAAGTTTCGGGGATAAATTCAAACCTTTCTTTTTTTTTTCGCGAACCGAGAAACGTCAAAATCCGCTTTAATGTCAGAAAATGGTTTGAAGGAGAAAAGTGTGAAAATGAAGACACACACACACACACACACACACACTGTTCACGGCTTCATCAGCTGCTGATGTTTGATGATCAGCTGTGGATCCGGATGTAACTGATGTGTCTGATCATAAACACGATGACTGAAAAAAAAATCCACGAAGGAAAAAACGTTTTGAAACGAAAGAAACCGCGGATCGTTTTTTTTTTCTTCTTCCCGCCGAACTCCGGCAGACACAGCGGCCGGAGGCGGCTGCTGCTCGGCTGAAGTCACGAACACGCGGCGCACTGGCTTCACCCTCAGTGAAAATTAATCATAACAATAATAATAATCGTAATTTTTTTTTCTAGAACTATAATTTTTATTTTATGATGTTGAACCGTTCTGACATTAACTGGATTTATTTTTTAAAACTGAAATAAACATTTTTTCATGTTTTCCACGAACAAATCTAAATTCACTGCGACAGACAGAAGCTGGTCACAGAGACCTGGTCTGGATCCGGCGCGTGTCCTGAAAAATTCTCCGATGAGAAATTCTCATCAGTCATCTCATCATTTCACTGAGGAAGACCCACAGCATCCAAAATACACAACTCAACAAAATACACAACCCAACGAAACCAGCTAAATCAAATGTAAATGAAATATAAACCTGATATAAAACCTGACCTGTGACTGACGCAGCATTAAATCTGTCAGAGTCTGAACGTTTGTGTTTTTCACTCTGACAAAACAAAAACAAATAATTTTTTTCAGTTCAGTTCAGTTATTATTTATTCAGCTCCTCAGTCAGAACTGTCTCAGAGCTCTTTACAGACCCAGAGTCTGACCCCAGATCAGCAGACACAGCTCCCTGTGAACCTGGCTCGTATGGGGGACCCTCCTGCTGAGGGCCGGGCTGGGTGAGAGGAGGGAGAGGAGGAACAAACACCTGGGTGTAAAGATGGCGGTGACGCTGGAGTCCAGGTGAAACCACATCCAGACGAACATCACGCGTCAGAGCATCAGGAGAAAAATCTACAGGATCAGGCCCCACACACACTTCAGCAGCACCGGCTCCACTCTGATGGGGATGAGGGCCCCGCAGGATGAGGGCCCCGCAGGGGGGCTCTGCTGTCACATCAGAGGAAGACGCTGATTCATCGATGGTGAACAGAATTATTTGAAGCATTAATGTGTGTCACTGTTTGCTGTCTGTCCTTCACTGTTCCAACTCTGACACACAGTGATGATGAGACCTGAGGCCGGACGGACTGAAGGGGTCCAGCGGGCAGAGGCCCTGAGGCCCCGGGGCCCAAAGGCAACAGCTTAGTAGATGCAGGTCGTAGTTTTTTAATTCTATTTTATTATTTAGCTGCACAGAGCTGGGCGAGCTCTGTGCAGCTGATCAGCTTTCAGGCTGATGTCTGTGTGGATCTACTTTCATCCAAATATAAAATAAAGACGCAGATAAAAACACGTCTTCTTCTGTAAGACGGAGACGAGGACATGGTCTGATGCTGGTTAGTCACAGTAACTTTGCACCATCAAATCAAAAACCGCCCGAGCAGCCTGCCGTCTCAGAGGACTTCCTGTTCTCCTCTGTCACAGTTAACTGAACGTCTCTGCGTCTGGACTTTCAGCAAAATGCCTGAAGATGTCTCCTTGGACTCTGGGACAGTGAGACGGACATTGGTCATTGTTTTCTGACATTTCATTGAAAAAGAAACCAGCAGATGGCCCGAGGCCGCCGTACCTGTCAGGGACACATGAGCTTTAAGTGTGAGTGTGTGACGATCCTCAGGATTTCTACGGGACGATGGACAGTTTGTCCACTCTGCGATTCATCACGTCTCATGTCTGCTCGTGTCCTTTTTTATCACCTGTGCTCGGTCAGTTCCGATTCACCTGTCACCATCTCTCAGTCCCAGCAGAGGTTCCACCTGAACCTGGAGAACAATCCAGAACAAGAAGGTCAAAAGTGTGTGTGTGTGTGTGTGTGTGTGTGTGTGTGTGTGTGTGTGTGTGTGTGTGTGTGTGTGTGTACACCTGTTCACCCAGGTTCAGCCACTGCGTCACAGATTTCTGATGATTGAACATTTATCTGTGGCTGATCAGGAAACATCTGTAACGACCTGGAATCTGATTCGTCCTCAGCGACGCCTCTCTGACACGATGGCAGTGAACAGGTGAGTCTCACCTGCTGCAGGAGTCTCACAGCAGCTTTACACGTTTTACACTTTTCATTTTTAGTCTCGTTCATCACGTCCAGGAGGGGGGAGGAGTCAGAGGCAGCCCACCTGGTCTGTTTCCAGCCAGGTATTTTCACCATGTTATAAAGGTGAAATGCTAAAAAACATGTTTGATGTAAAATACGTTTTAATATTTAAACAGGAAAATAACACACACACACACACACACACACACAGACACATAAACACACAGACACACATCTGACAGCTTCTGTAATAAAACCATCTTCTGGCTGAAATGTTTTCCTGATGCTCTGATGTCAGTGTCCTTCTGTGTCTGTGGTTGTGTGGTTGTGTTGTTGTGTGTTTGTGTGGTTGTGTTGTTGTGTGTTTGTGAGGTTGTGTGTTTGTGAGGTTGTGTGTTTGTGAGGTTGTGTGTTTGTGAGGTTGTGTGGTTGTGTGTTTGTGTGGTTGTGTGTTTGTGAGGTTGTGTGGTTGTGTGTTTGTGAGGTTGTGTGTTTGTGAGGTTGTGTGTTTGTGAGGTTGTGTGTTTGTGAGGTTGTGTGTTTGTGTGTTTGTGTTGTTGTGTGGTTGTGTGTTTGTGTGGTTGTGTGGTTGTGTGTTTGTGTGGTTGTGTGTTTGTGTGGTTGTGTTGTTGTGTGTTTGTGAGGTTGTGTGTTTGTGAGGTTGTGTGTTTGTGAGGTTGTGTGTTTGTGAGGTTGTGTGGTTGTGTGTTTGTGTGGTTGTGTGTTTGTGAGGTTGTGTGGTTGTGTGTTTGTGAGGTTGTGTGTTTGTGAGGTTGTGTGTTTGTGAGGTTGTGTGTTTGTGAGGTTGTGTGTTTGTGTGTTTGTGTTGTTGTGTGGTTGTGTGTTTGTGTGGTTGTGTGGTTGTGTTGTTGTGTGTTTGTGTGTTTGTGTGCATGCAGCTGGTTTCACGTGTTTGAATCCAGCCTGTTAGGTTTCAGTTCTACCTGTTGACTCACACTGAACCTGTTTGCTGGCGTGACTAATGTGTTAGCATTAGCTGATCTTTATAAAGAGCCCATTGACAGGCTCTCAGTTGACCATGTACTACAAGAGATTACACACAAGGACATGTGTTGGGGGGGGGGGGGGGGGGGGGGCATGAATGGTGGTCTTATCTCCCTCTAACCCGCCTGGAGCCGTGTGATAAGGAGCGCCTTGGGATCCTCCATTAAGAGAAGCTAACAGGCCACAGCAGCAGGAGCAGCAGCAGAGGCCTCCTCCCCCTCCTCCTCCTCCTCCTCCTCCTCCTCTTCCCCCTCCTCCTCCTCCTCCTCCTCCTCCTCCTCCTCCTCCTCCCCCTCCTCCTCCTCCTCCTCCTCTTCCCCCTCCTCCTCCTCCTCCTCCTCCTCTTCCCCCTCCTCCTCCTCCTCCTCCTCCTCTTCCCCCTCCTCCTCCTCCTCCTCCTCCTCCTCCCCCTCCTCCTCCTCCTCTCACCTTCCTCCCTGTAACCACAGCTTCATGGTTGAGTGGAAACATTGTGCGAGCTGCAGCTCTGAATGCAGCTCTCTCTCACAGAATGGAATTCACTCCTGCAGCATTTTGCTGCTCACTGAGTGCAGTAATCACCGGCCCGCAGGGTATGGAAATAAAGTCCGTGTTAATTGCTCTGTCTGCTTCAGAGAGTTAATGACAACTTATGTGAATCAGTGAGCGAATCCCAGGCCATGTGGGCTTTACAGCAGGTGCTCCTCCAGAGGAAGACCTCACCTGCTGGCTCCTGAACGTGGATCATCTGATGGAGGAGATATAATCTGTGTCGCTGTTATCAGCCGGTCCCTCAGCTCTGGGTGCTAACCTCCTTCAAGTATTTATTCAGAGATAATCTCCTTTAATGATGTTTCACCTCTCTCCCTCTGTCACGGCGGCGTCGCCTGTAAACTGGCTGCTGGTGAACAGGTGTCGTATGACAGCTACTCACAGGCAAACACAGGAACCACATATCACAGACTAATCCCTGTGTGTGTGTGTGTGTGTGTGTGTGTGTGTGTGTGTGTGTGTGTGTGTGTGCTTCCTGCAGGGAGGTGGAGTCTCTCCCTGACAGTAACCAGTCACATTAGCATCTGATGCATGAAACATCATCAACGGTCGTTCTGGGTTTGTGACTTTGTCCGACACACCTGTGTCGGCCAATCAGTGCATGGAGTGGGTGTGGCTGTCAGACTGTGGAAAGGTACCTCCATAAAGCCCCAGATCCAACAGGGATTCAGCCGCTGGTCTGAAACAGACTGAGACCTTTAACTGTGTCAGAACAAAGCAGAGACAAACTGTTGTGATTGATGATGAGGATGAAGTCGGTCACGGCCTTCCTGAAGGATGGACGGCGGTGAAACGCAGCCTGTTATTCCTCCTGCTCGGGGACCGAGGGGAGGGGGAGGTGAGGCAGAGCTAAGTAATGACAGAATGAGCACCTTCAGTGGACTCTGGCAATGAAAAACCCTGCCCTCATCACCCGAGTCTTTTGTTCTGAATTTTATTAGCACTAGCCACGCTAAAATAACCTGTTAGCACGTATCATAGTGCAGCAATAATAACCTCCTCAATCATATTTTAAAAGTCACGTCAAGGCGGCCTGGTGTAATTCATCTCTATGCAAATACCTCGGTGTCAGCCCATTAGTGTGTTGCTACAGGGGTTTTATTAAAATGCATTCTTCCCCACTCTCTTCGTACTCAGGACTAATAAAACACGAGCCCTGCTGCACAAGAATTATAGTGACTATTAGGGAAACATATGGACAGCGTGCACTCGGAGAATAAAACCAACAGATAAAGTGGCAGGGTCAGGGTGGGGAGCAAACACTTAGGGAATGGCAGGGAAGTAATAGATTGTGCCCGGGCTGTCTGACGCAGACCTGGAAATCAAAGCCTGATTATACATTCATTTGGGTGGGGGCTCACTGGAATGACCCCCCCCCCACACACACACCCCAGCTCACCTGCACCTCCTCCACAGCTCTGCTTTCTGCCAGCTCACAGTGTCTCTGTGTCATAAATTGAGAAGACACTAAAAAGGTAATAAACTGCATTAGGCCTTTAATGAAATTAAAACAATGGAGAGGGGCTGGTTCAGTGGCGAGGGGTGTGCACTGCAGAGAGCTGCTACTCATCAATGCTACAGCTGCCGCACGGCGTGCTAGCAACCTGCAGACAGGACACGTGTGTACCTGTGTTTTCATGACACCTGGTGCCATGTTAATGCTCGAGCAGCAGAGCGGGAGGCAGGACTGTACAGATTACCATAAACAAAGCAGTTCCGTGCAGTTGGCCTGAATCCTTACCTGAGTCCAGCCCCACGGACACGAGCTGACATCATCAACTGTAACAGGCGTGAGGACAGATGCATGTCAAGCTAACGTGGCCCTGAACCACAGTGAGAGACATCCTCCGTGTTATCCACATGACACGGAGGATGTCTCTCACTGTGGTTCAGTGAGAGACAGTGAGAGACATCCTCCGTTATCCACATGACAGAGCAGGTAAGAAACGTGTCATGGTTTGACCACGTCTGATGTCATTTTAATCCCTGAACAGAAACAGGCTAAAACATTTAAATTCAATTGTTCTGTAAGGAAACAGACTGATAGTTCTGTGTTTAACAGAAGGCTCAGCAGTTTAATGAAGCAGCTGCTCACTGTGGACTCACTGTCATGGAGCACACAGAGACATCAGGACTCACCTTCTATCAGTGGTGTAGGGACTGATGACCCCCCCCCCCCACGATTATCTGTCATTTAACGGTTTATCAAAGTCACAGGATCCTGTCATGCTTGTGTGAACGGTGGATTTTTCTGTTTTATGGACTCATTAATTTCTCGTGGATCATTAGCCTCCACACAGATCTCTGTTTTGACAAACGCAGCTGGTGAGTTATGCACAATGTGCTTCCTCCGGCTCAGCACCGCCTCTGACTGCATCACATGATAAACAGGGAGCACCCCATCACATTACCCAAATGTGTTTCTGGGGGTGTCCATGACTCCATTACAGCGACCGTATGACACATGTGATCATCGACGAGCTTTTCACGGTGACTGGAAACAACATTAAATATAATGAAGAATGAAGTAAAGCTCATCGTCTCTTCACATGAAGTGTAATCAGGTCTTTACAGGACGTCGTGTCGTGCTGTGGGAATAAGAACTGAGATTTAAATGAAAGTGAGTGTCTTCAACATGCTTTGGCTTTTTGCTGTGGGTTAAAGAATAAGCTGCAGGCATCAGAAGAAAACTGGTCCAGCTGTTAACAACTGCACCACACCAGTGACCCATCTCAGAAATCACCCTCCTCTCTCTGCCCCAGCGTCGCTGGTGCATGTGTGTGTGGTTCATTCACTTGCTGTGGGTAAAATGTGTGTGTAAAAACATACCTGGACAATGATAAAAGCTTCTTCTCCTTCAGTCAGTGACCTGGAGGTTCATATCAAACAAACCAAGTAAATGCTCACTGGACTAACTGAGGTTTGGCTCTAAATCAGCTTTGACATGTTATAACACAGTAGCAGTGAAATAAACATGTTTGTCAACAGACGAAAAGTTGGGTTTAACTACAAATATACAGACTGGCCCTTTAGTACAGCGCGCTTTGGGTTTGTATGGGTCAGTCACGCACACCTGTGTGATTGGCAGCAGGTGAGGAGGAGACCCAGAGAGGGCGGGGAGAGGCTGAAACATGGCGGCTACGGCGGACGGGAAGTGCCGGAAAAGCCGGAAGAGGCGGAGGATTGTGGCGGGATGTGGGGAGAGTAACGGCGGTTTAACGGTCTGGAAGTTAGCGCCTGCTCGCGCGGTGCTTGGCTCCGTTTGTTACCTTTGTTATGTTTGTTAGCCGCTAAGCTACCGGAAGAAGGCGGATGCTAGCTGCTTAGCTAGGCTGCTAATAGCCGCACAGTGAGGACGGGGAGTCCGTGAACCAGGACCCGGCGCTGGATTCGGAACAGACCGAGCCCGGAATGGGAGCACGGTACGGTCCTCTGCTGTGATGGCTCGTGTTTCCTGCACTACATTAACTTTTTACTATTAAAATCAACATTATGATTATTTATTGGTCAGATAAAAAGGTGTCTTGTGTCTGCAGCTGAACATTAGCTAGCGAGCTAACACGACTTGTGTTGTACTTTTCAGATGTTCCATGCTCAGGTTCCTGTCGGTTCCTGTCGGTTCCCGTTGGTTCCTGTTGGTTCCCGTCGGTTCCTGTTGGTTCCACCAGCATCTGTCCAGGACTGAAACCGAGCTGTGAGTTCAACATTTCATTTCTTTAGCTGTCTGACAGAAGACACATTTCCTGCTGCTGACACCAAACCCAAACTCTACGAGTCGTAATGTTCTGGGGATGTTCTGGTTAAGGAAGCAGAGACGTTTCCATGGTAACCCATTCTGCCAGCTTCAGATTTGGGGTTTAATTCAACAGTGAACTGAACTGGTTGTTGGTTTTTGAGGTTTTAACCTGCAGTAACTGATGTTTGACCACTTGGGGGCAGTGGAAACAAGCTGTGATCACAACACGGACATATCACAGTTTCTTAAGTTGAAATGTTGAACTTTCTCAAACAGTTTTATTTTGACATCGAACTGTTACAGCTCACCATGATCCTTCATCTGGAGCGGTCTCTGAGTCCCTCTGAGGACTCTCAGTCCAATGTCCCTCTCTTTTAGCTCTGTGTTTGGTCTCCACCAGCTCCTGAGGGAAACATCTGGCTCTGTAGCTGCTGATTGCTGCTCTGTGTTCACAGAGGCTTTTTACAGCTGTTTCTCTGGAAACTGGAGGTGGGCGGGGTTTTACAGATTGATGTGTTCAGGACGGTTGTTGACAGCATTAAATCCAGAATAACATCACACCTTTCAGCTGTGAGAAACTGTGTGTGTTTTGTGTAATTTGGCTGAAGTGTGCCTTTAATGCAGCGTGTTTGCAAAGCGGTGGTTATGAGTCGATCCACAGTCACAGTGAGTCAGACAGAGGTCGTGAGCGTAACTTTAACAAATAACAGTGAGAGCGTATTGATATTTACATCGGATTGTTGTGTGTCTCTGGTGTGGATTCCTCTGTGACCTTGCTGTCTCCACCGGACGCTCGCTCCGCCCGGTCCGACCTGCCCGGCCCGTTGTTTGGTTTATTGACTGACCGCGGACACGCTGCTGCTCCTCCATTGGCTTAAAGGGGTTTTTATTTTTTATTGGCAGGCCGGTGACAGGACGGTTTTGTTGAGGCTCTTTACACTTTAACAGCTCTGGGTATCAAAATGTGTTTTACAAGCTCTTGTAAAATCAAACAAAATGAAATAAAATCAAAAGGAGATGTGGAGCGGGCTGTGCTCAGCAAAAACAAGGCGAGGGTTCGGAGGAAACTGTCTGTAGCTCTTCTTCAGCACACTGAACACCTGAGGCTGACACTCTGATCATGAATGGAAACATCTGGCCTAAACATCTGGCCTACCTGTGGGACACTTCCGGCCTCCTGCCTTTAACTCAGAACGAGAAGCTGATGTTTTAGTTTAAAACTCAGTGATGATCAGTTTAGCAGGAGACGTTATCTGACAGATTGAGGCAACGTTTTTATTCCATCCTTTAATGATTAATAATAAAGTAGCTGCAGATTATTTTTGTTTTCATCAGCTGATAAATTGATCTGTACCAGAAACTGAATATAGCTGATTTACACTAAAATATCATTAAAGTCCTGGACCTGGACCGGAGGCCCCTCAGTGTGCTCCAGGTCTAACCCCGCCTTTACTGATACCTGCAGACATGTGACTGGGCTGCGTCTCCACACAGTGACGGGTCAGACCAGGACCAGAGTCCACAGCAGCAGTGATCAGACGTGACCTCGGGGGGACGGGGTCTCTCAGACGGAGTGCTCCGAGGACTCCGCTGCCGTCCTGCACGTCTCCACCCTCTGACAGACACCTTGACGATAAATAACTCTATGAAAAATGAGGAGGGAGGGAGAGCACAATAACCTGCTGAACTTGAGAACCTCTTCTCATCGATTATGGAAATCTCTCCGCTGCTGACCCGGGGTATTATGAGTCTAAAGTATTGATTAAATACGCAGAGGAAAATACTTTGGCAGTTAAATCAGACGCTGATTCGATTAGCTTTCCGCCGCCGCCGTTCAAAATCTACTGCTGTTTAAAAGCATTTCATTTTTGTCTATAAGCTGTGTTGTCTGGAAATTAAATTAGCTCTGGTGCAATGTTAATGTGGGGTGACCTTGGGTGGGTTAATGACCTTTGACCTTTGACCCAGTGGCGCGTCTGGTCATAAAGAAAGTAAAGGGAGGTACAGACCCTCAGGCACTTAAGCCCCCCTTTTCTCCTCGGGCCTCTCTGATTGGGCACAGACACATCAAATCATTTGGCGTTCAGATCAATAGCCTCTCGGAGGCTGACTTCATAAGTAGGTCATCAGAAGCGTTTGGGATATTAGCGCTGGGTGAAATGAGGCTGGCTGGAGTTCACGTTCACGTTACCCGGACTCTTCCGTCAGGACACGTGGGTTCTGCTAACTTTTCCACATCTGTGAGGCTAACGGCAGCACAGCTGTTCATCAGCTGCATGTTTTAATGGATGTCAGTCATTATTACTGCCCCCTGCTATAAAGATGAATGACACACTTTATGAATCAGGGCACTGTGTTGTAGTTTTACACCTGTAGCTGTACAGGTGTGTGTTTCCTCGTCTCCTGAGT